>NW_028255587.1:0-224317 GCF_964263255.1 Lissotriton vulgaris | reverse complement strand
ATCATTAATATTAATTATTTATTGAAATTTAATTAGGGTATTTCTTTATATTTTAGGGTGTGGGGTTTTACTGGAGTAGAGGCACATTGTGGGGAGTAAATGAATTTTACTCAGTTTATAATTAGTTGTAAAATACTATTAGTTTTATAATTGAAAATACATTTTAATTGTGTAATTCATTTGTTTACAGTTTAATTTTAGCTATTAAATCTACTTAATATTGAATATTTATGTTATTGTTTAACATATTTAATATTTATTATTTTATTTTATATATAAAACAATCAATATTTTGTACAACTATACTTTTTACATCAATATTTTTGCAGTATTTTTGTACATACATGTTTATGTATAGGGATTTGATATATTTGCATTCTATATTTTTTCATTGATCCTTATTACTACTATATTTTTTACAGCGATACTCTGTCAGTGAAAAATGTTATGCTATAAAAATAAAACTATAAATCAATAGTAATAATAAATATATTTAACAAGTATTAGAAAAGGTATTGCAGTCTGACAGTAATAGATGTGCTATTCACATAGTTTATGCAACAGTAGAGAAAGGATTGGACTTTGGAGGAGTTACATTTATTATACCTACTTAAGTCTGTGAAGTTGTACAGTTAACATTGGACTTCTGAGGAGTAATATTCCCTCTTCCCACTCCAGTCTGTGCAACAGTAGTGAAAACGTTGGACATTGGAGAGGTAAAATTCACTATTCCCACTCCTGTCTGTGCAACAGTAGGCAAAGTATTGGGCATCAGAGAGGTTACACTTACTATACTAATTCTGGTCTGGGCAACAGTAGGAAAAGGGTTTAGTTTGGCGACCTTTAATACACTATTCCCATGCCAGTGTAGTCTACATTAGGTAAAGCATTAGATTTTGCGGAGGTTACATTTCCTATTTTTTACTCCAGTCATCACAACAGTAGCGAAAGTATTGGATTCCAGAGGGGTTAGATCTGGTTTTCATACTCTAGTATGTGCACAGTGGAGAAATAGTTGCTCTCCGGAGGGGTAATATTCTGTATTCCTACTCCAGTTTGTGCAAAACTAGGGAAAGTGTTGGACTTTAAAGGGGTTAAATGTACTGTTCCCACACTAGTCTGTGCAACAGTATTGAAAGCTTTGGACTTTGAAGGCGATACATTCCGCCTGATTGAAACTGAGCTGGAATTCAGGACAGCGTTAAAAACCTGTCATAAGGGTTAACCTGAACCTCTCGCTAGTCTGCCTTAGTGCTGGAACACCTCTTTTGAGGTAGTCATGCTCTTTTGAAATATCATGCTCCTTATCATTATCACATCTAATAATAAGAATTCACATCAGTCAACATGATAAAATTAATAAAAGCTCATGTAAGGTACAAATAATTAAGGGGTCAATATGATGGCGGTCGGACTTTTGTTCGACCACCATCGTTGCAGTAGTGGGATTTGCCACCTATGAGTTGGCCTACCCAACTTCCACATTATAATGTGACCCCCACCGCGGCGGTCGTAGGCCCAATGTTGTGCATTGCGGCAGAGATGCATTCAGCAGCTCCTGCTGCAATGCAAGGTGCAGGGATACACATGGTGGGTTCCATAGGTGGCCCCTGTGCCCTTGACCCAGCTCCAGGGATTGTGGAGGGCCCGCTATGGGCCAAAATCCATTTCCATCAGCTGTTTGTTGCAGGTTGACTGCTGCAAAACGACCAGCAGAAAGGGATTTTATAATTCCTACTGCTGTGCCATGCTGGCACCGCCGCAATGCTTGCCTTCTGAGGAGGTCCAACAGGCAGTCGGAGAATGACCGCCTATCGGGACCGAGGCGGTCGGTATATCCGACTGCCACTTGTCTGCCTGCCATAGTTATCTGGCAGGCGGAAAACCTCATTCCAATGCGGATGGCCTGACACCAATAGGATGAAGATGCTGGGCCTTCCGCCCTAGTAATGAGGCCCTAAGTGTTTGGTAACATACATGTATGTATAACAAAATATATAAGCTTACAAAGAGGATTACAAGTTGTAAGAGAGTTCTAAAGTGTTCCTTTTTGACAAGTCATAGTCATCAGAAATGTAAAAAGTGAGAATAAAAACAATTTTTTGTTTATAATATTAGAGAAGTACATGAACTTCTAGATCTAGATTCTGAAATGAAATATCAGAGATGTTAGGTGGAAAAGTACATTATTTAGAAATTCAAATAAAAAAAATATTATTGAGCAGAACCATGCCAGAAAAACACTTGCTAAACAGACAATTTGCGTACAGACAGGCGAAGTTACATCTTAGGCTGAATAGGCCAATGGAAAACACAATGTAGGTTGTTGGGTCTGACCTGCAAATTCTAAGTGTGACCCAAGAATATAGGGCTCCCAGGGTGCAACAGAGGGGGACTACCCAATGTTGGGCAAAATACACTACCTAATTAACGTCCCATCCCATGAACCTACATACACAGCAGGCCACACCTAAAATGTATATAAAATACATAATGATCACACAATTTTCATAATAATTGATTTATGTAAAGATTTAATTATACATCAATAAATATTCATATTAAATTATTACCACCCTGAACACCTACAAACTAAAATAAAATGAATTATATTAGTAATGCATAATGTACAGAATAAAAAACAATCCCATAAATATTGATAAAAAACCTAATTGTAAATAATTATTACCGAATTAACTTCACACCCTACATGCCTACAAACCCTGCAGCCTGCACCTAAAATACAACTAAAATGTATATTTATTACACACTTTACATAATTATTAATCAATTAAATATTTAGGGCCCAATTCTGATGTAGTGCAGAAGTCCCTCCCAGAAGCGTCCGGAGGCTAATAGTCCAACCAACTCGTATTGGGAGACAGTTAAACTAAACAACGCAGTACGATGCACAAAAATCTTTATGCACCAAATTATATGGTCACTCTGATTTCGTCCTCATGTTTCAAACAAAAAGCATCTGGAAACGCAGAAAGGAGCCGTCCAGAAGCATTCCCAAGTCTAATTACAAACAATAAAGTATGGAAGGTATTTCCGATGTGCCGAATCTATCACTTTAACCAACATGTTAGAGGGAGGATTTCAGCACAGATTCGTGCCACAATACAAACCTTGCTGAATGAGACATGCAGCCATGAATCAGATCATGCATGTCATCCCCATACTCTACCTCTTTGAGCACTACTACAACCGCAACTGACAAGTTTGTCACAGAAGGTAAAATATGGGGGGTGGCAGATAATGACAGCAACGTACAGTCAAGATGGGAAAGCAAATACCCACAGCAATGTACAGTCAATGTAGGGGGTGGCAAATACCCACAGCAATGTACAGTCAATATAGGGGGTGGCAGCTACTCATAGCAATGTACAGTCAGGATGCGGAGTGGCAAATACCCACTGCAATGCGCGGTCAATATGGGGGGGGGGGCAGCTAACCACAGTGATGTACAGTCATTGAAATTACATAATACATGAAGATGCATATCAGGGCTTTGGTGTAAATACCCCTATACATGAGGATGCATATAATGGGTTGGTTTGAAATATAAAGCTAAATATATGTACATTAACAATGTAAATTCTGATAAAAAAGACATGTCCATGAGTACATGTGGAGTAGATGCTGCAGGACTGGCCACATAAAAAATCTCACAGGTTATTGTCAATCAAAAGTATTCACACACTGTTGCAGCAGAAGTAAATGCCAACTTTGAGAAATGGGTAGAGTGGGAATGTAGGTGCACCAAGGTCACCTGTAGACCAAGGTTATGTGAGCATTCCTTTACCACACCAATGGACTCACACACTTATACATTCCCCTCCAGGGCAATGCAACATTAGGTCACAATTCCCATGGATCACCATCTGTCCTTTGAATAGAGGCTGGGGGGCAGGCTTTGTGGCAGAACCACCATGGCGTACTGCCTTATATGTATTAACAGAGGTTGTGTTATGTCAAACACGCAAACTTCACTTTCAAGTTATGGCCGGTAAAGGTATTGTTGTGTATTGATTTAGATTCCGTATGAATGTCCCGATTCATGACCTTATATAGGTACATTTCACATTGCCCTTATATAGGCATTGAAATCCAGCCCTTAAATAGGCATAGTCCATGCTAACCAAATACAGGAACGGCTACTTACATCCGTTCATCTACATCACAACGAGTTCCTTGAAAACTAGACTCTTAAGCCTTTAGGACTTCCCCTTGCTTGGATATTGATTTCTCCAAGAACTCATTTATTATGCATGAACATCTATTCCTTAGGGGTTCATTCATGACAATCTTATGGCTGACTTCTATGTCAATACTAGCATTCCGAAACATCTTCATGGTATCAATA
This sequence comes from Lissotriton vulgaris, assembly GCF_964263255.1. Lineage (NCBI taxonomy): Eukaryota > Metazoa > Chordata > Amphibia > Caudata > Salamandridae > Lissotriton > Lissotriton vulgaris. The sequence goes on along the minus strand of NW_028255587.1, from coordinate 219,948 downwards.
TACCTTTACTTACTATGGCAAGGTACCTACTTGCACAACGCGGCTTGCCACAGCAATTCCTGAAGGAAGTCAACTCCCCAACTGATGCTCTGACCAGACGCTGTCATCCCCCTCGCTGAGAATTCAGCTCCAGTGTTTCCCACTCCCCTTGCGGGGTGTTAGAGATCAAGTCCCAGGAACGAGATACCAACCTCTCTCATTCTAAGGTATGGAGCTGATTAGAACCTAGAGAAACCTTTGGCAATTCTTGGCACAACTAAACTAAACTAAACTATAGCTAAAAAAAGTACCTACTTCTTCCCTCGTACTAGACTTAGGTTAGGTACACTGAGGTAGGATTATTTGAGAAGCACCAGTTGAGTATTTTAGCCTCTGTTATTTATGTATGTATTTTTATATATGTCATAGCTACAGACCGTGCTATTACAATACTATTTTATAATACTGTTAACTCTGTATGCATTATACTTTGCATTCTGTCTTACGATTGTAGCAGTTCATATCTCTTGCATGACAAATAAGACTGTTTAATAAACCCTTTTTATTGAAATGCCCTTCTCCCTATTTCTGTGCAACAACTCTGTAGTAACGAAGCATGCACAATTGACTGGGGTGAAACGGTTAACTCTAAGGGAAACAAAGTTGTGCTGTTGTCAGAAACTAATCCCTTCTTGTTCATTCAAGAAAGTTTCTAGTGACCTCTGAGTTAGGTAGCACACACAAGTAATTAAGTTTAATGTACTTAATAGAGACATATTGACCTCAGTCTTATGTCAAAACTATAGTGTATATTATTCCAATTCACAGAGCCTATTAGGGATATAGGAACTGCACTACAGTATTTGGGGTCTAATGTAGGGTCCTTCCGGGGAGGCATATCACAACTGGACAGTTTGACCTACATACCACAACCTTGATCTACAACATTGTTAATTTCACTGCAAAACCTTTGTCCAGTAAGAACACAGACACCATGTTCAAGAGATGATCTCAGATTGTGTGGCAATTACTTTCTGAGTGCCTGAGCATCGTTGTGGTCAATATCAGAACATGGGTGTATAGAATGTCACGTGTGTAGATTGAGGGAATTTCCTCATCAGGTATTTAAAGTCTGCATGCTAATTTCTAGGGGAATAGCACATTTGATACTGGACCAGGTATTAAAATAAACATACATATGTGTGATCTCACAGTAAAAGCATGAGTCCACCACAACACACACAGAAACATTGAAGACCATCACCAATCTAATGTAAGGACAAAAGTTGGACATTGTGATGCATCTGTGCACAGGAAAGCACAGAGGATATCAGCACAGATAACACACATGTCCACATACACAGACACCCAGTACTGCGTTCAGTGTCTCCAACAACAACATAGAAGTGGTTGTGTCACTGTTGTCATGGGAAAATCCGTAGTAATAAACAATATTGTTTATGAAAGAAGCATGGGCCAACAGTCAAGTCAAGTCAAGTCAGAGAATTTATATAGCGCACTACATACCCAGAGGGTCTCAAGGCGCTAAGGGGGGGAGGAGGATTACTTGTCAAATATCCACGTTTTAAGTTGCTTTCTGAAAGCTAGGTGGTTTTGGGTAAGGCGAAGGTGAGTGGGGAGTGAGTTCCATGTTTTAGCAGCCAGGTAAGAGAAGGATCTGCCTCCCATGGTGGTCTTGTTGATGCGAGGTACAGTGGCGAGGGCTTGGCTGGAGGAGCGTAGTTGGCGGGAGGGGGTGTAGAAGGACAGTCTTGAGTTGAGGCATTCTGGTCCGATGTCGTAGAGTGATTTGTGTGCGTGGGTTATCAGTCGTAATGTGATTCTTTTATTGACGGGTAGCCAGTGGAGGTCTTTCAGGTGACCAGAGATGTGTTCGTTGCGTGGGATGTCTAATATGATTCTGGCGGAGGCGTTTTGGATTCGTTGTAGTTTCTTTTGGAGTTTAGCGGTAGTGCCTGCGTAGAGGGTGTTGCCGTAGTCCAGTCGGCTCGTGACCAGAGCATGGGTGACTGTTTTCCTGGTTTCGGTGGGGATCCAGCGAAATGTTTTTTTGAGCATGCGAAGAATGTTGAAGCAGGATGAGGATACGGCGCTGACTTGTCTGTTCATTGAAAGTGAGGAATCCAGGATAACGCCTAGGTTCCGTGCGTGGTCTGTCGGGATGGGTGCTTTTCCAAGGGCTTCCGGCCACCAAGAGTCGTCCCATGCAGAGGGGGATGTACCTAGGATGAGGACTTCTGTTTTATCTGAGTTCAGTTTCAGACGGCTGTGTTTCATCCATTCAGCAACTTCTTTCATTCCTTCGTGTAGGTTAGTTTTGGCGGTGCTGGGGTCCTTGGTGAGAGAAAGGATCAGTTGAGTGTCATCCGCGTAAGAGATGATGTTGAGGTCGTGTTGGCGGGCGATGGTCGCGAGGGGGCTCATGTATACGTTGAAGAGGGTGGGGCTGAGAGAGGATCCTTGTGGTACGCCACAGATGACTTCGGTGGCCTCGGACTTGAATGGTGGAAGGCGGACTCTCTGGGTTCTTCCGGTGAGGAATGAGGTGATCCATTCAAGTGCTTTTCCATGTATTCCGATGTTGTTGAGGCGTTGTAAAAGGGTGCTGTGGCAAACTGTGTCGAATGCTGCAGAGAGGTCGAGGAGGATGAGGGCGACTGTGTCTCCATTGTCCAGTAGAGTTCGAATGTCGTCTGTTGCTGCGATGAGGGCGGTCTCAGTGCTGTGTTTTGCTCGGAAGCCAGATTGTGAGGAGTCGAGGGATTTGTTGGCTTCGAGGAAAGCGGCGAGCTGGTTGTTGACAGCTTTCTCGATGACTTTGGCCGGGAATGGAAGGAGCGAGATGGGGCGGTAATTTTTGAGTTCGGTGGGGTCCGCTGTGGGTTTTTTCAGAAGGGCGGTGAGTTCAGCGTGTTTCCAGTTTTCCGGAAAGGTGGCGGAGTTGAAGGAGCAGATGTGATGAGGGCATGGGTCTGTGGGGGATCCTGAATGGATGGAGTTCATTAGGCGGATGGTGTCCTCAGTGGAGATTGGGTTCCAGTTGTTAAGGGTGTTCGCGGGGGGAGAGTGTTCAACAAGTGGTTGGGTGGGTTGGGCTCCGGGTTGGTTGTCGAAGCTGTTGTGGATGTCTGCAATCTTGTTGTGGAAGAATGAGGCTAGGGAGTCGCAGAGGGCTTGAGAGGGGGTGATGTCGTTGGAGTTGGCCGATGGATTGGAAAACTCCTTGACGATGTTGAATAGTTCCTTGCTGTTGTGGGCGTTGTTGTCAAGTCGATCCTTGAATGCTGTTTTCTTGGCCTTTCGGATTAGTTGGTGGTGAGTGCGGGTGGCGTTTTTGAAGGCGTCCTTGGTGCTGGTGGTTGGGTCTTTTTTCCACGCTTTTTCAAGGGTGCGGCAGAGTTTCTTGGACTTCTTGAGGTCATCGTTGAACCATGAGGCCTTCTTGTTGCCAGGTTTGCTTTGACGTTTTTTCAGTGGTGCTAAGGTGTCGGCGGTGTTGGATAACCATAGGGTGAAGTTGGCGGCGGCTAGGTTTGGGTCCGAGGAGTGGGTTGGGGTGTTTAGAAGGAGCGATGAGGAGATCTGGTCGGTGGTGATTTTGTTCCAGTTTCTTTGCAGAGTTGGTTGGAGGTGGTTGGTGGGTTTGGGCTTGTTGTAGGTGAAGTGAACGCAGCTGTGGTCAGTCCAGAGGAGATCCGTAGTGTGGCTGAAGGAGACATGATTGCTGGAGGTGAAGATGGGGTCGAGTGTGTGACCTGCGATGTGGGTGGGGGAAGTGACCAGTTGTTTAAGTCCGAGGTTGGCGAGGTTGTCCAGGAGGGTGGTGGTGTTGCGGTTGTTGATCTTTTCAAGGTGAAAGTTGAGGTCTCCCAGAAGGATGTAGTCTTTGGAGGGGAGCGCGTGTGGAGTGATGAAGTCCGTGATGTCTTCACTGAATTTTGCGCGGGGTCCTGGAGGTCTGTAGAGGAGGGTGCCTCTGAGTGTGGTTTTGGGGTCGATGTGGATCTGGAAGTGAAGGTGTTCGGAGTTGGCGAGGTTGGGGTCAGAGCTGGTTGAGATGCGGATTGACTGTCCTCATATGTGGACTGGTCACACAAACGCAAATAACAATTTGCATGTGTCTATTGAAAACTCTTGTGAATGTCATCTGCAGACAATATCAATCTAATACATCAATCCCTAGTACATGCCTGAAATTGACAATCGCATTTTCAACAGGCATATTGTGCCCTGTATAGTAGTAAGAGTATGCTACTCATGTTTAAGTTTTCAAGACAAGAAACACACATGTCAACAGTTGTGACTGTGTACTCATATCATACCTCATCCTGACATGTTGCAATCAATGACAGCCTGTGTTTGACAATGAATGGCTTGTGATTTCACCATCACATACTTGTACATGTGGACTCACTTTTTACTATGTTGTTTGTATTTTCTGACACAACATCATGGGAAGGACATTGGGACATGTGAGTTGAGTGACCCTAGCTGTGACTGTCCCATGTTATACATGTGATCACAATTATCAGCACATCAGTGAAAAAGACATTTGCACATGGACCAAGACGAACCAATCTATGTCTCTACATAGACAAAACATGTTTACAAAATGTTAAGCATGTGATTTTCAGAATTGGAATCACCTATCACAACATACTTCAATGATTTGTTCGGACCACTCAGAGAACAGGATCACATTCAGTGAATGTGCAGACACTTGAAAATCTCTGGCATTCATGCTGAAACTCATACACATGTCTTGTGAAAATTAGAAAGCACACATGTGTATATCAACACTGTGACAATCCCTGAACATAACTCACTCACATGTCCCTGATGAACGGGTCATTACCTGCCATCTATTGCTCCATCTGCTTTTTTCCATCTAGTGAGAATGCTTGCAAGTTTAGTAGACTTATAACCTGTACAAGTGCCATCAAGCTCAGATCTCAAAACCTGCCGAAATAAAGATAGAAGTGCAACATGTAAGGGACTTACCCCCTCATTGCCGCTGTTGGGCCTTCAACTGCCCATCCATGTCAGGGAAGACAACCGCTATGATGCGTCACATGTGTGGGGTCAATCTTCTCTGGCTGCCTTACTTGCCCAGTTGTGACAGGCCCAGCTGGACCTCAGCAATCTTCTTGGCCAAGTCCCAAAGTTCCTACAACCTCTTGCAGCAATGACAAACATGACGATATGCGACCCCAAGTCACGCACCTTCTTGGCGATGGTCAGCCATGTTCTGTCCTTCTCATGGGAGTTGACCTGTAAGGGTGACATGGTGATAGTCCCTTAGTTCACATGCGTCATGTGTCACTATCATACACTAATATACCTAGCTCATTACATGTTTCAACAAATAACTAAGGGTAATGCATGTGGCATCATGTGCGTCAGTCATGTGTACAATCTAATCTCTGTTCCAATGGGACAGTGATGACATGTTTTACCCGGGGCACACACTTCTACTGCAGGGTGCATGTCAAAATCAGTTCCAGACACCCAGTTATGTTTTAAAATAGCATAAATACATATCTCTGATAGAGATTCCTACTGCCAGTGCTGCCAGTAATGCACTGTTATCATACATGTCCAAGAGCAATGCACTGTCACTCTCACTCACCTGCTCCTCTGGTTTGCCGTATATCTGGCTGGGTAGTGGCAGGAGTGTGCCCTGCAGAGCCTGGTTCTCCTCCTCAGTGAAAGCTGGAGCCCTGGGGTGTGCCCTTGCCATTGTGGCTGTCAGAAGATGTAGTCACAGCTGCAGAGAGATGGGGAGGTGCAGAATAAAGCAGGTAGTGCAGGCAAGTGAAGTATCTAGGGAACAGACAGACATACATCTAAACAGCAGAAGTGGTCTCAGATCCATGCATCAAAAGTTATAGGTTTGCGTCAGGCCCATTGTACACATCAGAACCAATGCATTACTTTGTTAGGAAACGGCACGCCTACCGCGATGTTCAAACACCATTCATGTGATCTCAGTTGAAATGGATACATTGTTTTCCATGTGCTGAAGACATGAGTCCAAACACGCGAGGCTCACCATAGCAAAAAACTGCCAATGGCTGTCACTGAATCGTTTTGGATGAGGATAACATGACCTTTGAATACTCAACTGTGTCTTTCACCATGACAACCAATGGCTGTCACGGAATCATTTTAGATGCGGATAACGAGTCCTTTGAATAGTCGTTTGCGTCTTTCACCTTGGCAACCAATAGCTGTCACTAAATCATTTTGGATGTGGATAACTTCTCTTTTGAATACTCACCTGTGTCTTTCACCATGACAACCAATGCTGTCACTGAATCGTTTCAGATGCGAATACTTTGAATACTCAACAGCGTCTTTCACTATGACAACCAAAAGCTGTCACTGAATCATTTCAGATGCGGATAACATGTCCTTTGAATACTCACCTGCGTCTTTCACCATGACAACCAAGGGCTGTCACTGAATCGTTTCGGATGCTGATAACGCGTCCTTTGAATAATCTGTCAGCAGAGCACACACTGTAGTGAATGATGTCTCTTAGTACAGTACAAGTGTGTATGCACATACGAAAAATTAGCTTTACATGAATAAGACACATGCCCTTGAGGAGCTAACCTTAAGGGGCACATTACACACTGTATAATTTGCATGAAAATCAAGTCAGGTTTTGAAATCCTGCTATCGGCATTGTACTGCTCATGGTGCACATTATTTCATGTGTGGATGTACATGTGGAATCTTTCCTTGTCAGGGCAATTGTGCACTGAATGAACAAATGCACACTTTGTGCAATTTAAAACGGTAGATGTCTGTTGTGTAAGTGATGGCCAAGTCTTTCCCCATTGGAAGAGTGGACAGTTAAATCATTACACATCCGCATCTTGTTTGAGCAATGTGATTTACTAGTCTATCTGTGTGCCCCAGACTGGGGTTACATTTTTCAAAATCCTCTACATTGAAAATAGTCTGGGTATGTGATTTTATGTGTAATATAGACATAAATTAATGACAGTGTCCAATCTGTGACAGTGTTGGGCATGACTGAGTATGCGAGATGGCGTGTATATCAGGTGTTACACTACTCATGCATTACATGTTCCTATTCTGTCTGTATATTGCACATGGAATGGTTTTTGGAAACCTTGAAGTGCCATATTCTAACTGTGGATTCTTGGAATATAAGTTGTTAGCAGACATTTATGTTTTGTCGGACACTTTTGACTTTTACATTACACCACTATTAATGTGTCTGGTACTGGGATATGTATCTAAGGGCATTTTTAGAACATAAAATTATGTTTTGGAAGGATCTGGAGGTTTAGTTGTGTTACATTCCATGTTTTGTTTATCTCTAAGCATGTTGCTTGGTTCATTGTGACTAGACCTGGGCGTAGTTTGCGGAGTGTTTTGCTAACCAGAAATCTTCGAATTTACACAGAAACTCTTTGAAGTTCCGCGAGTAGCACAGTGCAGTGAGAACTGCAGTTTATGCTGGTATTCCGGCCGTTCAGGTAGAAATTCTGCCCAAGCAGCTGCTCGCGCTCCTAAACTTACTGTGCAAAATTGCTAACTTACCGTCCGCTATCGCGAGCGGGAAAGAAACTGCGCTGCACATTGCAAAGCGGAGTTTTCTGCACTCCACGAACTCTGTGAATGGAGCAAAGTTCACTGCCCAGGCCTAATTTTGACTTCACACCAGCTGTGTTTATACTCTAGACATAGTTATCGCAAATGACCTGCAGTCCACAGGCTCATTCCAGACCTGGCAAATATGGAAGAACGTAACACCATCAGGAAGAACTGCTTCACAAGGCCAATCATTGAAGACTTGACTGAGCAGTTGTCACCTCATCTACAGCCTGGTCGGCCATATCCAACTGCACTGACACCAAAGTGAAGGGTATGGCAGCTTTACGCTTCTTTGCCACTGGTACATTTCAATACACAGTGATAACATCTGGTGGGATGTCACAAACCATGTTCAGCTGTGTTCCGCGAGATGGTATGGGGGCATTGCTGTGTTATCTGTGCTGATACAGAATGTTTCCAACACCTGTAGAATTTGCAGACATCAAGGGGGATTTTTATGCATTGGGACAGTTACCCCATAGAATTGGCTCAATTGATGGCACCCACGTTGCATTGGTGCCACCACAGGCTCATGAGGTAGTGTATCCCAACCGAAAACATTTCCACTCAATTAATGCCCAGGTTGCTTCTTTGGCAGACATGACCATCTCCCATGTCTGTGCACATTTCCATGGATCTGCTCATGATTCATACATGATGAGTAACAGAGCCATCCCCTGTTTGATGTCACAGGCACAACGTGACCGGGCCTGGGTTGTTGGTTGGTGATGTGACATATGTGTACTGTGTTGTGAGTATGTTATATGTCTGATAATGCTCTGCCAACCAACTACTGCATCTATTTTTCAATTTTCAATGTAGGAAACTCTGGGTACCCCAACCAACCTTGGTTACTGACGCCACTCCGTAACCCAGTCACCCCTGCTAAAGTGCAGAATTATGAGGCACATGGTAAAAGCCGGTGAGTCACTGAGCAGACTTTTGGCCTCCAGAGACAAGATTCTGCTGTCTCGATCGGAAGGGAGTAGTCCTACAATATGCGCCATTGAAGGTGTGCAACATCATCACTGCTTGCTGCAGGCTCCACAACCAGGCTATACGGAGGGAAATTTCACTTATACAGGACGATGGAAACCATCATCCGCCCGTGAGGGAGGATCCTGGACTGGAACATGATGACAGTGGGGATGATGATGATGGTGAGGATTTAGGGCAGAAACATTTGTTTTTTCTTTGGAGGATAGCAGCCGTGTATATTAATTGATTCAGGAACCTGAATCCATGTCCACCAGTACAGGATCAGTACAATCCAACATCAGACAACTACTTTTCGCAGCTAAAAGAGAGATTAATCAGCGTTTGCATGCACACACGTTAATAAAATCCCACAAAGTACAACGGATCCCCAGGGGCCTAAGAATTCCACTTAAATCAACCCTATGCAAGAACAATGCTCATTTTACCGAACGCTGGTATGAGATTCTAAATACATGTTCGTTAGACTTATTCCTACTTATAGTCGAATAAATATCTAAACTCCTTGAAGAATTGGAGAAGGAAGTTGTACAAATCAAACAAGAACTTAGCACCAAACTATCAAATGATGAATGGGAAAAAACGCTTGATGATATAAATGCACAACTAGATAAATATGTTAAAGAGATCAATGAAAGGAAATTACGTAAATGTAAACGTGACACAGTGGATTATAAAATGGGAGAGGTCTACAAGTGGGCAGAAATATACGCGGCAAGGCAACAACAACACGCATATACCAATAGATCTACAGAGAGAGACACATCTTCCTCAGAGGATTCACAACACAAAGGCTACCAGAAGAAACGACCCCCACAGGAAATGGTGGATAATAGACCATGCACATCAAGCACAAATAACACTGCAAAGGGTCCTTTTTTAGAGAAAGGCAAGGACACCATCATAGAACCCAGACGTCACAAAGGACAAGGAGACACAACACATATAGCCAAAGCCATGAGGAGTCACAAAACTTAGTAATTAATATATCTAAAAACAATTTATCCTCTCTACAAATGAAGACACTACAGAAAGGAACATCATTTGTTCTGACTCATGGATACAACAAATTAGAGACCCAAATTAGTACATTTAAATTCATGCGATCTCTTCATTTAAAACATTTTCTTAAAAATGTGGTGGAAACACAATTTAGAGAGGACAAAGATACCCTAATGGGACTGACATCAAAAAGTACATTTGTGGCTCCAGTGAGCCACACATTTTGGATACATTCGAAACAATAATTCACAAAGAAATACACAATTTGTATACAACAAACAAAAGACACAGAAGTAACCTGACTACAAAAGAGAAGAATACCATCTCTTAAATAGCCAACAACAAAGAAATTACTGTTTGCAAACCTTTTGTTATTCTGGATACCCAATACTATGATGAAAATGTGGCGACATGTCAGTGACAAATCCTTATATATGGAACTGAGTATGAATCTTATGAAAGAATATGACAAAGTCTTGAGGAACATTATTGATTGTGCACTAAAATTTGGTACCATCATAGAACGTGATAAGAGATTTCTGCTTAAAGAGAATCCAAGCACACCGAACATAAAAATGGTGCCGAAAATACACAAGAACTTGGAAAAGCCACCTTTTAGGCCGATTGTCATCACTAGGAATTCAATTCATGAACCTATTGGAAGGTTTATAGACCGACACTTACAAACGAGCGTCCAAAGTATGACTACTTACCTTCAAGATACAACAGACTTCTTGCGCAAACTCAAAAACATCAATTTAAATGATCATCACAACCTCATTGTATGCACTGTGGATGTAAATTCACTATATACATCTATCCCCCATGATTTGGAGCTACAAGCAATGGAATCTTCCTTGGTTAACCCCGATAAAGAAATTAAGCTACAGGTATTCCTCATGGAACTCATGCAATTCACATTGCACCACAGCTAGTTTACTTGGGAAAACTGATATTTTGCACAACTTTCCGGCATAGCCATGGGCAACTGTGAGACCCCGGCATACGCTAATCTGTTTATGCACCGTTTTGAACTAGATCACATTGTATCTAAAGCAGCGTGGCAAAATCATCTACTTACATACTAGCGATATATCGATAATATTTTCCTCATTTGGAAAGGAGAAGAACATGAAATATTGGATAATATTCTACAACTAAATTCAGTCAACGAAAGAATTCAATTCACCCACACAATCAGCAAAAGACAAAATAGCATTTTTAGATGTGGAAATACAAGTGTCACACAACAAGATAATCACGTCAGTATATACAAAGAAGACAGATCGCAACAACTACCTACACTTCCAAAGCTTCCATCAAATGAGCCTGAAAAAAACGCCTGCCATACCCACAGTTGTTGAGGATAAAGTGAATATCGTAATCCAATTACATTTTTCAAGCTAACGGTAAAAAATTAAAGGACAAGTTTTTACATCGGGCATACCCCATACATATTAAAAAGGAAGCACAAGACAGAGTCATGACCAAAGAAAGAAGTGAACTCCTAAAACCCAAACCAGTACCAACAGTAGCGACTGAACAAACGTTTTTGTTTCCAAATTCTCTGCCCAGAGCTTTGCAATTAAACGAATAATTATGAAAATTGGCCACTAATTCAAATTAAGGAGGATTTCAAAGGGATATTTCAACCAAACCCTATCTTTGCATACCAACAAACCAAAAACCTTAAACAAATGCTAACCAGCGAATCTTCAGCTACTGAAAATATCTTTAGAGGAACAACTCCATGCCACAATTGTGGTAACTGTAACAGTGTAATTCAATGCAAAACACTTATGCATCCCACACAAGGCACTTCAATAAAACTGAGGGTGAATGCCACGTGCAACACAAATTTCATAGTATACCCACTTAAATGTCCATGTGGTCTACCATATGTCGGTAAAACTGAACGAAAGATTAAAATACGTCTTATTGAACACAAGAGTAATATCAGGAACAAAAATCTGAAAGCAAAATTAGCAATATATTTTGCTGAAAAATCACATAATCCCAGCCAACTAAGGTATATGATCCTGGAAAAAGTGGAAATCAAAGAAAAACATGACAATAAAAAATTATTTTTGCAACGTGAACTGTTTTGGATTCACACATTGAATGCAATACACCCTAAGGGACCTAATGAAAGACTGGACTTTAGCTGCCACTTATAATAGTTGGTCCTGCACTAACACTAGGAGAAATATCAACAATATGTTTTATTTATTTTATTTGTATTCATTTGGTTTATAATGATTATTATTCTTTCTTGCTAATTTGATACCTGATTATGAGAATGTTGTGCTTTGTAATCACTAAACCACCGATGTTTATTTAGCAAACACCAGCTGTCAATATTTTGAGAGTATATACACCAACATCCCAGAGTGCACTTTCATAATTTAGTATTTCTTCCATATTTATGGAAGATCGAAATTTATGATAATACATCTATTTTAAGAGGCGATCGCTAATTAAATTCTACCGTAATGAAACACATTCTTCTTTCATAACACTGATACTGACATTGTATCTATTACCCCCATTTGAATCAACCATGACCTCCATATTACCGGAAGTAATTGGCATTTTGTTTACGAACAACGGCACTCGTTCGCCGGGAACAATACATCACATACTGGACATTTAAACGTTGATTCGTCAGCAGTAGATCACACCAACGGACTGATAACGGATAGTGAACGCCGAACGTACACCCACTGAACTTGAACAAATCTTGAAAGCTTTACAGGTAAGACAGTGTGAGGCTGTGCACTTTATGTCGAAGGGGAGCACGCATATTGAGAACATGTAGCACTAACAGGGATATATTTTACGAGAAGCATACTTTTCGGGTCATGCAACCATAACGCAATCAAATATTTTGAGCCGCACTCACCAGCTATTTGATGCTGTTGCGGATGCACTCAATAACGTTCACTCTCTCTTTAAAATTGTGTTTAAAATATAGCATAATCTCACAATCCGGGAAGTTCCCGCCACCTACTTTGCTATACTAACAACTCATACATGCAGTTTGTACTGTTCACAGCACATCTAATAGAACTATACCCACCCTTTTCTTATAAACCACCACACAATACCAGAACTACCACCTATGTTTTCACCTCGAGGGCACAACAACATCTTTTGTTAACCTAATAACATACTAAATACGCATTTCGGCAGATTGCTGATTTCAGTTGAATATATGCTATTTACTACTACCCTACTATGTAGGGTAGACCCCCTGACGAAGTGCAGGTTCCGAAATGCATAGGGGCATCCATTACCATATGAAGAAGATATGTAAATAATGTGGATATGATGAAAAAGTTGGTATAAAAAGAAAAATGATGACATGCAATGATATATGCATAAAAAGGAAAAAACTACTAAAACTCTTTTGAAGAATAAATTGAGTTGAAACACTGCTACAAACTGGTGAAAAGCGACTTCTTCCACTGAGTGAGTGTCTGTAGACTGACCTTATCCCGATGGATGAGAATATTTTCGAGTGGATTTGAGGTGAAAGCTTATCAACAACTTCACATAAATGTAGGTACGCAATAAAAGTAGGGGACTGGCCCCAAGTGTTTGTAGTTGTGTTGCTAGTGCACATTGTGTATGTATGTGTGTGAGTAATTGTTAGTTGTATGATAAGAGTTTGTGAGATAGAAAAGTTGAGATGTACAGTTGTCTTGTGTATTGGTTTCGCCTTTGCACTGTGTTAAGTTGGCATGTGCTAGTTAGAGTTTTAAACGCCATTTTCCTTTCCTGCTACCTCTGCACATGACACATTTTGTTATTAATGCTTTTCGCCTACTTAGGTATTTTGCTTTATACGAGAATAACATGTTTGCTTATAATATCAGTCTTGCTTGTAAGCTATATCTGTACAGTGAGTGCCGAGGCCTTCAAGGTTATCTCAACTCAGCGCTTATTGTTTGGATTGATCAGCGCACAGAGTAGACATTATATGGATGCAGCTGTGGCCAACTTTGGTTTTAGGCGCGAATGATATTGCACTGCCCAAGGCAGGAGACACACACTTGATGAATATCCGTATGCAGAGTGTTGGTGTAGGAGATGATGTGATCCAATTCCACTGAACCTAAAGGTATGGGCCCGCCCTTCTAAACCCAAAGGGACCTTCTGTAGATATAATATAATATACTAGCTCGGGAGGGTAAATTGAGGTTCTATTCAGACCTGTTTCCTTTAGCATTTTAACATGCTTTCACCCTTTGTATTTTATGGAATAGTAACTATGCTTTATAATATGTTTGCTTGTATTAGCTAAGATACTGCGTTTGAGAACACTGCATTAGAAATAAACATTTCAAACTCGAACTTGTCCTCATTGACTCCTCGTTTTGGATTGATATGTTAGTATAACGAAAGAGTGTTCATGTGTTCCACGTTTCCTGAGGTGTTCTAACTCCATGTCCTGGTTTGTCTAAATCATTTGGGTTTTGTAAGTAACAATGAGACACTGATTGCTAGTCTGGTAGGGGATTTTGGATACTAAGGTGAGTTTTGGCACACTCTAATTCACTGAGGTTCTAAGTCTCTATGCACAGTTTTGTATAGGAGCAGAAATGCTACATGGTGCCCGATCGTTGGTGGTCTTATTACATGACACTTGAGTAGTGCTTATATCGGTCCTTAACATCCTTCGCTAGTGTTTCTGGAAAACAGTAGTGTCAGAAAAACCTGCCTATATTAGTATAGGTCCTTTCAAGCTTGATTCTTTCAAAACGGTTTCCTTGAATTACTACCCAGTTGTGCTACGTATTTTTGTTGTACCTTTCTCTTTCTGAGTCACTATGGCCGCGGTGGACATTCCGCAACATAGTCGCATTGCGGTGCGCAATCACTTGCAGAATTATCATGTCCCCGTGGATGGAATGGCCGTGATTATGGTACTGAGTGCAGAGGTGGCTTACCCATGTGAAATATTTTATTTGTGGGTGACCTTCCCAGCTGTGAACGCTGATACCAATGTGTTCGACACGTACACTCCCACTGCTGTGCCGCAGAACTATGCTCCGTATAGGACACAGGAAGTTCCGATTGATGCTTGGCAGCACCGAGTTTAGTTTAATGACGTCCTACCCCACTGTTTAACAGCTCCGAGGTTAGGTCCCTTGTCCATTCCAGGCGCGACTTGGCCTGTTTTGACTGGATTTACACCTCATCCTCAGCACGGGGCGTGTTCGGTTGCTGAATTAAGACGACTACATGTAGTCGCTATTTAAGTAATTTGGTCGTTAGTGCAATACATTACCCGCAATCTCCCGGGTGGGGCCCCAGGAGGTGCAGTGCTTTCTGCTTGACAGGACGGAATGAAACTTAGCCCTGTAATGGTCAACGCTGTGATGTGCATGCGCCCCCAGGATAAGGATGAATTTTCTTTCTGGCTTGCTGAGAAGTTTGACCAGCTGGAATCAGTATTTCCTAACACGACTCCTGGTGAAAAACACAGGATTCTGACAATTAGCATGCCTAAGGACTTCACCCAAGAAATTGGTGACTGTGAGTCGTGGGGGATGATCTTTGCGGCAGTTTATGCGAGGTGCTTTGGCACTCCGTCCATGACTGTCCTTCCGACGGTCATTAAGCGTGTTCAGGATGAGCACGGACCTGAGGAAGCGGTTGAATTGGGTATGCACCTATGCGGCTCCTTTGATGTAGTTTCCGATCTCATACTTGTGAATGTCAAGGGGGATGCGGTGAGCTTTCAGGTGTCCAATGCATTGCAGGCAGTTCCCGATGCCGACAAACCCCGTCAGGGACTGAGGATTATTGTGGCGACTTATAAGACAGTGGGCCGCAATACTGTGGGTGTCAAGCCATACTCCACTAAGGAGAAAAAGCAACCCCAAGGGCCGAAGTCAGAAAATTACAAACAGCCCAAGACCAAAAAACAAAATTGGCCGAAAAAACAAAAATAGGGTAAACAATAACAAAAGCAGAAACAGGAGTCTCATCCTGCAACACCAGTGCCTGTGCCTACAGAACATATTTATGACTTGCGCGAACGCACAACGATAAAATCACCTGATCGTTTTCAGGTTTCTGAGCAACGCTCTCCTCGTTCTTTTCAGGACTCATCGGCCTCATCGACCGGTGGTGGAGGTGGCGGCAGAGGTCGGGGTGGCCAGCAGGGTCGCGACCAGTCCCGCCCCGCCCGAAAGACAGTAAAGGCAAGTAGGATGATTCAACACCGTAGAGACCCCAGTTTCAGAAAAAGAAAGTTGCTGCTTTAACAGATAGATATGCTACAGATAGTGAGAATGCAGCTTCGGAATCAGACATAGGCTCTGACCTTGCTGGACAGCGCGGCGGAGATTACCATAGTGCGAGAGGCTCTGCGTACGCTACTGAGGGTGACATCGACTGATCGATATGTTGTTGTGGAGACAGCTGATACAAGAGTAGCTCCCCCTGATAGACTTCATGAAATAGTCCTTTTAATTGAAGGTGACATACAACGTACAATCAAAGGGGTATTTGGGAGAATCTTATGACTACATATGACATTTTGTTAGCGGAGGCTGACTGGCCTCCACCTTTTGTGTTCGCAGCTACGAGAAGGGAGGAGGTGATCCTCCCTAGTTTCGCGCACATGGTCTCGAAAGAGCATGCGCTAAATTTTGCAGAAGAGTGGGCTAAGGCTCTTGAGGCAGCTTTGTACACAATGTGGTTGGGATAAATTTTCCCCACACCACGAGATTCCTTTACGGTCTATGCCACAGCCTCAACCTCAATATCCCATCCGACGTGAAGCTAAGGCTTCCGTAGCGGAAATCCTTGAACAATTGGAATATCAAGGTGTGATTGAAACTTGTGTGTCACCGATGAATAACCCTCTTTTTACTGTGACCAAGCTTGACGGTTCGTACCATTTGGTATTGGATTACCGGCATTTGAGCTCGCATTGCCGTACCTGTGCAGTACAGAATACTCACGGCTCTGCTCTTGTAGATGGTCTTTTTCATAATCGTTTTAAAACTACACTTGACATTTCCAACGTCTGTTTTGCCCACAATTTGGACGGACTGAGTTCCCAGTGGACCAGTTTTACCTGTGGCTGCAAACAACGCCACTATACTTGTTTACTTATGGGCTATGAGAATAGTCCAGGCGCGTTTGCTGCCCGTATTGTCTCTCTTTTAGAGAGGATAGACACTGATGCGTGTTTGTATGTGGATGACATATATCTCACAGACGACGAACTTTGGGCGCATCTGTGTCGCGTTGACTGCATAATTTGTAACTTTGCGGACTTCGGTTACAAATTTAACTTTGCAAAGTCTCACATTACAGATATACAGTATATACAGTATACGAGCTCAACTATGAAGGTAAAGGATTGGCTCCTCACTTCTTGGAGAAATGCGCACAATTCTAAAGCTTTGCACCCTCGGTGGATACAGTGGGCAGCTTCTTTGACGTCTCCGGATGTCACGTTTATTTTTGATGCCTCCTTACAGTCGCAGGAGTTTTTGCAGTATGAATTTTTTCATCCTGCTCCTTTGGCTATGCGGCCTTTGGAGGACTTCCATTGCATCATATACACTCATGGTTCTGCGCAGGTTGCGCATGGGTCTAAACATGCATACATTTCCGCTTGCGCTATTGTGGTAGGTGCCATGGTGAATGACGAATTCAAGTCCAGAGTCGTGCACACGCAGACTCTAGGGGACTGCACCGCACAATTGGCAGAGCTTCATGCTCTGATGCTTGCATTGGAGTACGCTGATCCTGGTGTGTCAACTCTTATTGTGAGTGATTCTTACTACTGTGTCCAGTCTTACAATGAAAAACGTTTCTTTTGGATTCAGAATGATTTTCGTGATTCCAAGGGTAGCACAATAAAACATAAAATGATCTGTATCCGAGTGGCTGAGTTAAAGAGCAGTTGCCACTCGTGTACGTGATTCATACTCTCGGTCATCAGCGAGTGGGAGTCCACGCTGTTGGCAATTCGCTTGCCGATGAGGCAGCAAAATCAGAGGTATCAACATATTTGGTTGCAGCAGTTACACGTTCCAAAAGCAAGATTGATGATGATATCTTGGCAGCTGTTGCTGCGACTGAGAAGGGAGGTAAATATCCAAAAGGATTCCCTTCAAAGTATTCCTACCACTTAAGTCCTGATAAAATTCCTTATGTGAAAATTCCTAACGTTGGTGAGAGATTGCTTCCCAACGCAGACCGCAGGTCTGCTCAGATTACCGCAGCCCATGAAGGTGTCGCGTCTGCACATGGGGGCGCTTCGGTTACTGTAGCTCAGTTACAACAACGTTTCTGGTGGCGGGGACTGTATAAACAGACGAGTGATTATGTCCTTCAATGTGACATTTTCCAGCAGATTAAGCCTTCAACTGCTGCGCGTCTGCCACAGACACAATTGTACATTTCTAATAAACCTCTTGGGTGTGTTTATTTAGATCACTGCGGTCCCTTTTCTTCAGATACTGCATATAGGTACATCTTAGTAGCAGTTGATTCATGCACACGCTTTGTGTGGGTCTGGCCTCACCGCAGCGCTGTTTCACGGACTATCATAAGAGACTTGCAAATCTTTGTAGGGATTTTTGCCGGTGGTACCTTCCATTCGGATCAGGGTCCGACTTTCGCCTTTAAGGTGTATAAGGATGCCATGACTTTGTTGGGGGTCCAAGTCAAGTTTTCGTCTCCATACCGCCCTGAGGGTAATAGTATTGTGGAACGGATGAACCGAGATTTAAAGCAGTCTTTGTCGGCTCGAGTTACAGGCACTGGCAGGAACTGGCTGGCCCATTTCAATGGCGTGCAGCGTGCTCTTAATAATCTCCTTAGAAGGTCTCTGGGTGGGCGGACCCCATTCGAAATGCTCTTTGGTATCAAGATATATGTACCGGACCTTGACGGTCTAGACTCGGTGGCTCAAGCCGCCTCCTTTGACGTAGATGAACATTGCAATGTTTTACAGGATCTACAAAAGACAAGAGACAGTCTTGCAAAGGAACATTTGCCCTCCACCTCGAATGATGCGTTGCAGATCCCGGTAGCTGGCTGGCTACCCCAAGTTGGAAAACTGGTTCGTGAGAAGATCAAGAACAAGAAAGAATTCAGTCCCTCTTATCGAGCTCCGGTTCCAGTGCTTGGTGTGAAGGGCACAAGAACAGTCATTTTACCACCACTTCCAGGTCGTAAGGAGAACAGGTATATCTCCATTGACAATGTCAAGATACACAGAGTGGCCGATTCTTCTTAGTATGATACCGGCAGTCTCATGTCCTTCGATTTTGAGAAATTCTGTTTTGGCTCCGGTTTCCAATCCTGTGCCTGATATTGCAATCGAGTTGCCTGCAATTTCCAGTCCTTTATTGAGTATACTGCGTGGTACTCAACATGATGAAACTGAGTATACTTATTCTACTGACTTGTCGATGCCTGATTTGCAAACTCGCTTGGCTACAGAATCCAGATTTTCATTTTACACTGTATCCCACACATCTAAAAAGCCCTCAAAGATTTCTAATTTGGCAAGACTGTTTAAAAAAAAATATTCCCCCTTGGACTTATATTTACATGGTGCTTTTTTCGATTTACCTTTTTATTTCAATTGGTTTTGTATTTTATTTTTTCCATCTCGTCAATGGACACTATGTCGAGGAGAGAAATGACATTCGACATATCAATGGAACTTTGGCTCCCCATTCCTCATTGCACAGAGTGCAGAGAGACTTAGCTTTTGTTAACATCACAGCTTCGCCTGTCCTAGATGGGATTGTATGCGATGCGGTACTGTTTCAAATTCATGGACCCACTGAGGTTGTAAATTTCCCTAATAAGCTCAGAGTGTCAATGGGGGATTTGGTTCAACAAAATATACGTTCTGATGATTGGGATGTTCAGGCCGTTGAATCTTTGTTCTCTAATTTGAAATATTATGCTGCCTTTGATGCTGAAGATTTGTACTTGGAGTCTGCTAATTACGGTGATTTGTGTTGTTATCAACATTTTGGCAATCACTACCTGCATAAAGCTAATACCAGGTAACTCACTGTAAATTACACCCAGTGGGAACACTGTCCAGCTCCTATACAAGGCAGTTCTGCTACTTTTTTTTAAAAGATTCACTTACCTTACAGACTTTAATCAATCTAATCCTAATGCTTTTTATTTTAAAATGGGTGATAAATCCATATCCAAAGTTAGACATACCGATACAAAATTATTGTATTCGAAGTCCTTTCTAGACCAGTTGGCTGTTGGGGGCTACGAGTTGTGGAAGGATACAATTGACCTTAAATCAGTTTGGGGTTCTAAAAGCTGACAAGTGCAAGGCACTGAGGCTTTGCACCGTGCATGCCTCATCCCGAACCATATGTTGTTTTTGAATTCTACTATTTCACAAACAACATGCTTTGTATTGGCTACTCCTCAAAGATTGAATACTCCTTCCTTTCCGGATTTAGAGGAATATTCCGGTTGGGCTAATTTTACAAAATTTTGCATGAGAGAGTTACAAACTCTATTATTGAATTCCTCCTTTAACATATCCAGTTTGGATCCCGAAGGCTGGTTTCTCTGGCACAGAAGTGCTGACTCGTGCCAGCATCGTTTTCTGGGTTTAGCTCATGGCTTTACACAGGTCAGGGTAGATCCCCGTTTTGAAAGTGGCCAATCTGTAACTACCTATTCTGTAGGCAAATTGTGTCAGAACTGGCTCAGACATTCAACCTTGGCATCAGTTAAACTGCATTTATCTAAACTGACTGATGATGTTGATCTGAATGATTTTATTAAAGGCTCGGCTAAAGGTAGATCAAAAAGATGGATATACACTGTTTATAACGAAATCTGGAAA
This sequence comes from Lissotriton vulgaris, assembly GCF_964263255.1. Lineage (NCBI taxonomy): Eukaryota > Metazoa > Chordata > Amphibia > Caudata > Salamandridae > Lissotriton > Lissotriton vulgaris. Next base: position 199,448 of record NW_028255587.1, on the reverse strand, counting down.
GCTTCCCAGGTTGAGGCTGCTACCCGCTTTAGGGCTATTGATCAGCTTAATTTAGAAAAAGTGCTAGCAGTTGTAGATAACAGCATTAACACGCTCTCTTCACGCATTTACACATTGATAATATTGTGGCATCCGTTGTGGATATTGTGCAAGATGAGGTGTCTGCCTTCTACCACGGTCAAAATCAGTTGCGTTCCATTATGCAGTTTGCATGGACATTAAAGACCCATAAGGCCACTAAAGTGCCATGGCATTATTTGAATACGTCCTCCTTGTTTGCCCCCTTTAATTTAACTGACAAACAACGCTTACTATCAATGAAGGATGCTTCTTTTTCCATGTTACACATTGAGAAGTTAGAGCCTTTGCCTTTTTCTGTGGCAGAAGCCAATGCTGCTACATGGCTTATTCATAGTTTGGTTACTCATCCGTTTCCTTTATTTGCATTTACAAATTGTGTGAAGTACTTTGCCATTGGCAGATAAGAGCCTCTAGGAAGTTCTTATCTCCATGAAGCCTGGTCGCTTCCTTTTACATACAGATGTCTTAGGGAATGAAGAGAAGTTTATTTGAATGGTGAAGAATGCACTGAAACACCGGATCATTCCTTAATGTGTTGACATATCCAATTAAATGGCTCCTGCAACCAAAACGAGCCTAATTTAGCCTGTTTTTTTAGAGGTACACCCGTGCCTGCATTAGTTCCCACATTCAAGTTGCTGGCTAACGGGAGGTATTTACTTTTGAACAATGAGGATTGTTGTGGGTTAATTAAAGGGATTGCTTATGTCGTTACAGTCAGTGAACGTGTAGTTTGTTGCAAGAATGTAATGTATCCACCCCCGCATGGGAAACTTGATGTTTCCATCTGGCCTAAGATTCCGACCTTGAAAGCAGAGTTCAATAAGATGAGTCGCATAAGAGCTCTATTGTCCCAGAAAGAAGTTGCCCTCACTTCTGCTCGTGAAACGTTTGTCCTTCACGTGGCAAACACCCGCACAGAAGTACATGCCTTATAAAATACTGATTTGCCCTTGCACTTCGGTGAATTAATTCATACAATCTTCAATGCGTCCTCCACTTCGGGGCTGGCTCACTTTTTTAAAGTTGTAAGCAGTGGCTTAGTGACTTCCTTCAAAAATATTTTCGGAGTCATTCCAGCATTCTATTTTCTCCATCCTGTTTGGCGGATTTCCCTTGCTACTGGCTCTTGCTGCTGTCGTGCTATTGCTGTTCTGTCTATTTCAAAATGGATGCAGATCCTGTGTTGCAAGACGGGCTGTCTCGGCTAGGGCTCCTTCACGCCCGGATGCTTGAGTACCATGGTGCGCTGCCGCTTGCCACACTGAGTGCAGCTTATGGATTATCATTTCGATTTTCCTGCTTTACATGCGTTCGGCCTGTTTTCCATTGCCTGAGTTGCGACTTCGAATGGGCCCTGGATTTGTGTCTCTGCAATATGGTGTCTCCCAATGCAGATTATAATCAGTTTACGAGTCCCTTAGTTACTCATGAATTGCTTTGTTCTGATGGATGGATTATGGCCTTTTCAGCGATGCATGGTTTTCTGGGTCGTTGCAATGTGTTCGCAGTTGCGCTAGATTTCTTGGCTCGCAGCTTCCTCGAGAACCCACGAGTTGTCCTCTGATGGTGCAAGAGGCTCCGGTAATCGAAGAGCATGTGTGTTCTTTCCCTTTGTTAAATTGGATGGCTGATATGTTTTCAGATGATAACAGTGACTTCCTGTTGGAGGCTGTTGCTGCATAATTTGGCTATTCATTATTAGGATGAACTGTGTTTGCAGTCTCAGTTTTTTTTTTACCTAAACCTCTTGTTGGATTATTGGATTTTTTTTTAGACTCTCAAAATTATTTTATTTTTTTGGTGGGCTTGCCTATTGACTTTATCAATTTCCAATACTGTGTTTTTTCATGACTATTGCATTTTTTTACTTCCTTCGATTTTTTTAAGTGCCAAATTAGAGACTTGAGTTTGAACTATCGAACTTGAACTCTGTGTTCCTAACTTGCCCCTTTATACTTGTCCTATCAGTGCTTGGATCAAAGGGAGGGTGTCTTGTGTATTGGTTTCACCTTTGCACTGTGTTAAGTTGGCATGTGCTAGTTAGAGTTTTAAACGCCATTTTTCCTTTCCTGCTGCCTCTGCACACAACACATTTTGTTATTAATGCTTTTCGCCTAGTTAGGTATTTTGCTTTATACGAGAATAACATGTTTGCTTATAATATCAGTCTTGCTTGCTAAGCTTAATGTGTACAGTGAGTGCAGAGGCCTTCAAGGTTATCTCAACACAGCGCTTATTGTTTGGATCGATCAGCGCACAGAGTAGACATAATATGGATGCAGCTGTGGCCAACTTTAGTTTTAGGTGCGAATGATAGTGCACTGCGCAAGGCAGGAGACACACACTTGATGAATATCCGTATGCAGAGTGTTGGTGTAGGAGATGATGTGATCCATTTCCACTGAACCTAAAGGTATTGGCCCGCCCTTCTAAACCCAAAGAGACCTTCTGTAGATATAATATATTATATAGTAGCTTGGGAGGGTAAACTGAGGTTCTATTTAGACCTGTTTCCTTTAGCATTTTAACATGCTTTCACCCTTTGTATTTTATGGAATAGTAACTATGCTTTTAACCTTGATCTTTTTAATATGTTTGCTTGTATTAGCTAAGATACTGTGTTTGAGAACACTGCATTAGAAATAAACATTTCAAACTCGCATGTGTCCGCATTGACTCCTCATTTTAGATTGATATGTTAGTATAACGAAAGAGTGTTCATGTGTTCCACATTTCCTGAAGTGTTCTAAGTCCATGTTCTGGATTGTCTTAATCATTGGGGTTTTATAAATGAGACACTGATTGCTAGTCTGGTAGGGGATTTTGGATACTAAGGTGAGTTTTGGCACACCCTAATTCACTGAGATTCTAAGTCTCTAAGCACAGTTATTTATAGGAGAAGAAATCCCTGCTACACAGTGTTACCGTGAATCATAGCTAGTGTTCACACTGACATTCTTGTGCTTCAGCTGACAATGTTGTCAAAACTGAAGAGGCTTAGTCCTGTGTGCCTAACTGCGTTCTATGTTTCTTTTTACCAGGGTACTTTTCAGGGTCAACCATGCAATTTGTGACCTCACCATACACCTGATGCTTTGACCTACCACAACCTTAGACTTGTTTGTAAATCTATGAAACAAAATTCCTTTTTTGGACAGATGGATCTTTTTCTTCACTTTATAGCATTTTCTTTCTGTGTGATGTACATTGAAATTGGGTTAATGTGCCAGGTTGTGTAAGGAAAATAAACGTATGCTATACAATGATTCATGCCTTGTATGTTTCACACATCCATAGGTTATTTTTAAACTAAACGTGCTCCATGATGCACTGTTATGCAAAGAGAAATTGTTGTATTGTATTTGAAATTGGAGCTCTTATATTTTGCAATGTACTTGCATTGCATCTGTAACATGTCCTACCCGTTAGGATATGCCCTGGTTGTGTCCATCTATTGTGTTGTGGCAATGTACACATACTCACAAGCCAGTCATGTACTCCTTCAAAGTGACGTGTTACTGAAGTTGGGTACACTTTCTTCTCTCAATGTTTTAACATCATTACAGTTAACACATGATTATGATATTGTTATTCCAAGTAACAACATGGCCACTTTGGGTGCAGAGGGATTTATTTCAATGCATAATATGAAGATATCTGTCCACATCATGGTGGTGTTGACAACAAAAAAGATTTTGAGAAGTGCAGATAGGAGTTGGTAGTGTGTGTAGATGAGGTATTCCAAAGTAGAAGCACAGGTATTTGAGTCCATACTCCAAGTTAGATCCTCAAGCCAATGTGGGAGAATTATGTGACAGTTAACAAAGTGAATGTTTGCCACACAATGGAGGATATCAGGAGCAGGTAGTCACCTCCTGGGTGTGATACGTAGACATCTGTCTCTCACTGTTTCTTCCTAGGACGACTGACTCCACGTTTTACAGGGGTAATCCCAGGTGCAGGAAGCAGCAGTGCAGGGGGCTCTCCGCCAGAATCCACATCCCTCCCTGTGGCTGTTGCGGATGTTGTTGCAGTAGATGTGGTTGGCACACAAGGAGGTGTGGAGATGTCGGTGGCAATCTGGCAGAGACAGGTGACAATGTCCCTGTACTGCAGTTTGTTCGTCCATTTTGTCCACAAACATGTCCAGTTTTTCGTTTTGCTCTGCCTGCTGTTGTTGCCTGGTCCTGAGGATCCCTATGTCCTGGCCCATCTCTCCTTGTGAATCCTCATATACATGGAGGATTCTGGGGAGGTGTTGAGTCTCTGCATCAGCAGCACCAGCTGCATCATGTTGCTGATCCCATAACCCTGCCCACCACCCCTACCCACCTGAGCAGGACCAGTTGCTGCTGGTACAGTCGACCCAGAGCCTCCTTCATTGTCGTCATTGGTGTTGTTGTGCAACTCCAGAGTGCCCTGTGTTGCTGTGGTGTTGTTGTTCTCTTGGTATGCTGTGTCCATGCAGGTATGGGTCAGCTGAGTGTTAGCAGCTGAAGCAGTTTTGGTTGCAGAGGATCAGAGTGTTTTTTGCCACTGGTGCTGTGGGGTGACCCATATCAGAAGGGCCAGGTTTGTCATTGTCATCCAAAGAATGATGAGAGTCATCAATGCCGGAGGGCTCCTGGTTGACTGGAGTCTGGACTAGCTGTCCTGGAATGTTCCAAGTGGTGTCCTCTGCTCTTTCTGTCGGTTCAAACATAACACAATGACTGCTGTGAATGTCCACTGCCCTCAAATTATACACATTACATGGGCTACCAAAGCTCATGATGCGATTCTGTGAATTGATTTGACTCCTTCATCCATGCTGCAGACCAATTTTTACCCGTGACTATATTTCTGGGACAAGAGGGGGATTGATGGGCATGTGTAGGTATGTGCATTGATGGGTCCATTGTGCTTAGTTCTCAATTCATGTCGGAAGCAATTGACTATGAACGACACAGATGTGTTTAGGTTTTCCACATCTTTACTTTCACAGTGAGATACATACACGTATCCTCCCTTTGTAGGTACTTTTGTGTGCCTCTGTAATGTTCTTAGTGCATGTCTTTAGGACTCACATTGGTGTGGCTGGCTACACACTTACACTCTATTAACTTAGCCAGAAAAGTTGTGGGCATGGAGTGATTGAGGTGCTACATGTATTCATCTCATTCTACACAAGTGAATGGCTGTGAGTAGGCAAATTGTGTGACTGCTTAACGTTGTGGCTACACAGATATTGTACTTTGTACACTCAGTCCATGGTCAAATGATTTCACAAACCTAGCTTTGTGCCATTATGTGGCAGAGAAATGTGATGAACTGACCTTTGAGTGCTTGTTCTCTATTTGGGAAACTTACAGCCCTCCTCCCACCCAGCACCACCAGGAAACAAAGAAGAATGTTTTCCAGTCAATGTTTGTGAGGGCATTTGAGAGATATTTGTCTATGTTGGCTGGTATTTGTGGCACTTAGGCAAATGTGGCAGTTGTGATAGGTTCAGACAACATTCCCCAGTGTCTGCCATCTTGCTGGTACACATGGACTCGCTGTGAGATAGACAAACACCAGTATGAAGTGGTTGTGCTGTGTGTGTAGAAGTGTTTGCTGTTCTTCCCAGCAGGGCCAGTCATACATACACCTTCCTGCCCAGTAATAGCAGGCCAACAGGACATGATTTTATCCCACAGTGTGTCAGAATGTCTTGGTCAGCTGTCTGGCACTGGGAACTGGTTTCTGACTTGGAGACAACTTGCCTCATGGCCTTCTGCACCACACTGCATGCCCCAGTCTCTGCCATTTCATATTTGGATGTCCACTCCCTGTCAGGTAATCACTCTCTTAGTGGTCTTGTATGGCTGATTCTGCAGATGAGTATTTACAATGGCCAGACATCCCATCAGGTCCTGTACTATGAACACTCTTTCCTGCATGCAAATGCAGCACCCAAGGAACTATGCTTTTCTGCCAGTGGGTGGATATCTATTGGCAAAGCTGGCTGATGTGGATGTCTGGTGTTTTTAGCACAGGTCACTGTTGGTCTTTGTTGTAAAGTCAGACACCAGTGCCTAGTGTAATGCATCCTGCTAGCAATTTATAAATCACTGTGTGTACGCGTAGTTCATATAGGTCTGTTTGTGTTGTTAGTGAAGGTGTATGTTGTCCAATGCCTGATGTTCTTTGTAGGATTTTGAAATACTTCTTCTCCCACCCAGCCCAGCCAAGTCCTCTGAGACTATGGCTAACTGGCTGTGACAGTAAGTGTTCTGACAAGGATGCAGAGACTGGTGCATGTTGTTAAGTGTGAATCCAAATCACAAGAAATGCCCTTTGCCAAAAATACCATGCACCAGTGTCGAGCATCTTGCTATTGCACTTCCATTCAATGTTAGGTTGGTATTGGCACAGTTGAAGTGGTTGTTTGTGGTAGGTGTAGTATTGTTTAACATTACAACTGACATCAGGCTCTGTTCTTCACACACTCACCACAAAGAGCGAATACAGACCACATGCTAGAGGTTTTTCCAGACAGTGACTGAGAATAGATTATGAAGATGTGTTGCACTTGTGCCTCTTGGTCCAAACATCAATCCACATTACCAAACATCTTGCCAAACATCTTGTTAGTACATTGCTACTCACTGTCAGAGTTTCTGTTTGGCTAGTTGGTCTGGGTGGGAAGTGTATGTGTATGAGTAGACCTGATCTGGGTTGTAGCCATTTCAAATACAACTGCTCCCATGACCTGCTGACTCCTCTGTGCCTATATTTACCGAGCAGTGCGGGTAAATTTACTAGCATGGTGGCTGCTACTGGTGCATGCTTCTGAACATGAATGCAACACACATCAGGGACCTGTGCTCCAAACACCATGCAACAGTGTCATTGATCTAGCTAGTCCACCTCCCCTCACTGTGAGTGCGGCTTAACCTGTGAGAACCTAGTATAGATGGTAGGAAAAGGCTTTGCAACGGCTACAATTTGCATAAGCCCTGTCCTATGCACACCTTACCAACTAACTCAAATAGCTACTATGCATACCTCACTCTTACACAAATTGTCCTAGCCGCATACCTGACACTGCTGCCTGTTTGACATGACTGCAAATCCCATCAAGGATTTCTGCTCCAGACACCATGCATAAGTGTCAGACATCTTGCCAGCACATTGCCACTCACTGTCAGGTATGCAAAGTCCCATATAAGCGTGTTTGCAATGTAGGAAGGCGTACGGAGGCCAGAGCCTGATGGTAGATGTAGTTATGGCAGACGCTCCTCTCCCCCCACCAGCACAACCAGCTTATCTGTGGCAAAGGCTACCTGACAGTGAATATAAGTGTACTAACAGGATGGCTGGCACATTTGCATGATGTTTTATGCACAGGGCCTTGATGGAAATTGGCTTCAAGATCAACACTTTATTTATTTATTTATTTCTTTGTGACATTTGTAGAGCGAACTGTTACTTACGGTGTCCTGGCACTTCTCCTCATTGTGAGGTAAGCATATGTCCCGGGTTTTTTGCATGGCTGGGTGTGTGTATGTGTATTTCCAATGGCTACAAGTCTCATCAGGCCTTGTCCCACATACACCTTCATACCCAACAGCAAATGGCTACCGGATCCTCTGCTTTCCTGACAGTGAGTGTGAATGTACTTACAAGTTGTCTGACACTGATGACTGGTGCCTATTTGTCTGCAAGCAGGGGGTAGTTGTACAGGCAGATGTCCTCAGTGTCAGCCATTTTGTCAGTAGATGTCTACTCACCATCAGGTATGCATGGTTCTTGGTGGTCTATTTGTGCTATTTGTGAGGTAGAGTGTTTGCCATGACTGTATCTCCCATCAGGCTCTGTGCTCCACACACCTTCTTAAAAAGCCTAAATAACTTACCAGTGAGTCTACTTTTTTGACAGTGAGTGGCAATGTGCTCCTGAGATGTCTGACACCGATGACTGGTGTCTGATTTGCCACTAATCACAAAAAATGCCTTGAGCTCCAAATATTAGTACACAGGGCCAGACATTTTGCCAGTACATTCTCATTGATTGTAATGGAAGCTCATTTGTATGTTGTCTCGAAGGTCTGCGAGTGTGGTTGAGTGTTTGCACTGACTTCGATACCCAGCATGCCCTGTCCTACACACACCTTCCCAGTCAGCACAAACAGCTGACCAGTATGTATGCTATCTCTGATGCTGATTGGAAACTCTACTATCAAGACGGCTGACTCTGGGGAATGGTGTGAGGAGCACAATGCTGTGATGTGAGTTGAGAACAACCCGAACACCATGCACAAGTGTCAGACATCTTGCAAGTACACTTACACTCATTGTCTGGATATCACTGTTCCTGGTGGCCTGGTTGGGCTGTGTGTGAAGGTGTGTGTGTGCTAGATCCTGATAGATGAGGTTGTCAGTGCAAACACTCCTCTTCCCATACTACCCAATCAGGTCATCTGGACCTATGTCTACCTAACAGTGAATGGAAGTGTACTATTGAGTTGTGTGTGAGTGATGAATGTAGTTTGACTTGACTACAACTCCCCTTAACCTTGTGCTCCAGACAGCATGCAGCAGTGTCAGACATATTGCTGGTACTTTTCCACTGACTGAGAGGCTTGCATAGTCCCAGTATGTCTGTGTGGTTTATATGCATGGATGACTGTTTGCAGTGACTACAAGCCCCATGGTGCCTGCTGCAGACCCACCTTCCAAACCATCTCAAACAGCCTACCTTTGATTGTGCTTTCCTGTTAGTGAGTGAAAAAGTACTGGGCCAAGATGTTTGAGGCTGATGCCAGTTGTTTGGAGCACATGGCCTATATGTGAGTATTTGAGAATTATGTACATAATTATAGTTTGTTGCATCTTCAATGTAATTTGATTTATTCATGTTGACAATCTGACATACACATCACATGCTCTTAGAATCTAGTACATTTAATATATTTTTACTGGCTTTTGTTTAACTGCATCCCTTACAGTACTGTCTCTAAGGGTGTGATTTAACTTTAATGAAATGTGGATTGTGTGCTCAACAGGCTTTTGTGATCCTGCAATTCCGTCGACACCCTCTGGTAGAAGGATGTCACACACCTTTTCCTCCCAGGAGGTGAAGTGGACAGGTTGTGCAGAAGGGCCACTGCCAGTCTGCTGGTATTGGAAATGTTCCCTGCCCATAAGCTTCTTGACCCTCCTTTGCACATCAGTGTACCTGGTCCTGATATCTTCCCTTGTGTGCAGGAAAGGTGCTTGAGCTTTCACTTTGTTAACTATCCTCTCTTACACTCTATTTATCTGGGTAACAAGGCCTGTTGGACTAGGTTGGACTAGTTGGACTAGTTTCCCAAATGATTGTGGCTCTACTCTGACAATCTCATCTACAAGCACTTCCAACTCCTTATCTGTAAAACGAGGATGCTTCCTTTTGGACACAATGAGGATGAGTGTGAAGGTAAGGGTGAGTGTGGATGTGTGTGTGAATCTGTAAAAAAGTGAGTGATTTTTTTATTGTTATGAAATGGAATCTCTGCAGGGTGTGGTGTGTTATTGTGTGAGGAAGAGAGCGAGGTATGTGTGGTAGAAGCATCTTGGGAGTATTGGCAGTTGTGGCAAAGTGGTATGGTCATGGTGTTGGTACTTCATAAAGGTGGATTAGTGGGTGTGGTTAAATATTTTTTTTTAGAACTTGCCACCTGTTTTTGGAGTGTTTTTGACTTCCTCCACTGACATTTAATACACCTACCAACATGGTTCCTAACCAATACTCCTGCAACATCATCTCACTGGGTGTTGATACAAGTCTGAATCATGATTGACATGCATATGTTGAACGTTTACAAATGTATCAGTCACATAGATGCAGTTTACGGAGCCTTCATGCAGAATAATAGTGTTCCGTACGCTTCAGTTGTGTTTCACTTGGAATGTATCTTACTCTATTAAACGGGGTGTATTCCCAATCCGATTCATTCTAGATTCTTTTCTAGTGAGATCAGAATCTGACCCTTCGTATACATTAATAATAATTATTATTTATGTATTACTTAAATAACTCACAACCCAAAACCCTACAAAACTTGCAAAACAAAACTAAAATATATCTACAATAAATCAGTATTACATCATGTACATAACCAATAATCAATTCAATATTTATTAATACATAAACAAATAATTGTTAATTGATTATAACTTATTTGTTTTCCCACCAAAATACCCTACATAACCTACATCTCACACCCTAATTTATAAATACAATATATGATTAATACATAATTGACACAATTATAATCAATTTATAGGAGGTGACTCTGTGCCATGCCCATGCGATGAGTAGTTCAGAGGGATATTTTACTGTTTTAAATTGGTATATTTAATTAAATAGTTTATTCTATCTTTTAAATTTTTTCCCACTACGATGAATTTTAATGATGATGAAATTATATTGATAACAGAAATAATGCATATTATTCTCTTATATTGCAACAATTTGATATTGTAAATTCTGTAGATGAATGTCCTTTTATGGTTGTATCCAACGCAATAAAGTCTTTGAACTGAACTGATAATCAATTTACATAATCAATAATAAATACATTATAATTTTTAAATAATTGTTACCTCAATAACTTTACAGACTTTACTCTTACAAACATAGATTCACATAACTAAACTATAACTAAAATAAATCAACATTACCTGATGTACATAATATCAATCACTTACTTACGTTAAAATTAATTCTTTAATGATTAATTATTACTTAACTAACATCCCACCCTATCTCGTTACAAATCCAAAAACCCTCATCATTAAATTAAAATTCCTAAATCAAATAAAATTACAAACTATATTTAAAAAATTCTATAACAATTATACAAAAAAATTGTAGCACATAAAATGAATATATGAAACTTTAAGTGCACGTCCATAGAGCGAACGCAACCGGACCCCACCCCCCCTAGTCGAAGGCACAGTTGCGATTCACAGTTCCGCCCACGTTGGGCAACTGATGTTTGGTCCCCTGCTAGTTACGAGCGAGGACCTTGAAGTTAGGAAGTTCAGAATAGTTAAAGCACTCAGATCAGAATTCATTATGTATCACGCACTAGCTGGGCTGGGAATAACACTAGCAGTAAGTCCTCCTCCTTATGCCGACGCCTAACACGTATACACTCTGCACCTGGAATGTGCGAGGAATGGGGTCGATCCATAAGAGACACAGAATCCTGGCACAATTGAATAGGAGAAAAGTTGCCATCACCTGTCTGCAGGAAACACACTTAAACAGGGCAGAAGGCTCCAAATTACATCAGAAGTGGAAAGGGCAACTATGTGCCACCGCTTACTCAGCCTTCTTTAGGAGGGCAGCCATATGGATGAGAAATTCCATCCCTTTCAAACCAATAGAGCAGCGGGTGGACAAAGAGGGAAGATATGTATTCGTCCGAGGATCTCTAGACGGTACCCCTGTGGTTCTGGGATGTGTATACGCCCCCAATACTGACCAAACGAAGTTCCTTAGTACCCTCAGCGGAATATTGTCGGATTGGTCAGAATACGAATGGATCCTGGGAGGGGACTATAACGCGGTTTTGGATACCTCCCTAGACAGGTCCCACCCCCCACTACACTCCACTGATAGCAAAAAACAGGCCGAGGCACTGGCACACTGGGCAGAGGGCCGGGACATGGCAGAAGCGTGGAGAATTAAACATGCAGACCATAGGGAAGACACATTTTACTCGCCACTGCACAAATTATACACCAGAATAGACTGCTTTTTCTGCTCTAACACATTGCTAGGTTCCATTACTTCTGCGATTCATATGGGAAAGACACTATCGGACCATAACCCAGTGGAACTAACATTACAGTGGGGGAGGGTGCCAACCCCTATACCAACATGGTGGCTACAACTGGGGTTACTTGAAGACCCGGTCTTTAGGGACACCATTTCGGATGCCATAGCTGCTTTCATTTGCGAGAACGCCGGCACGGCTAGCTCCAGACAGCTGGAATGGGACGCCTTCAAGGTGACAATACGGGGGACGGCAATGGGCATTAGACAGGCAGTAGTGGAGAAACTTATGGAGGTGGAGGGTAGACTGGCGATGTTGGAGAGCGAGGCCGCGGGCATGAATGACCAGCTTACACAGCTCCAGGAGGCACATATACAACACGCAGAGCTACTGGAGGAGCTGCGGGTCATTGACTATAGGGAATACACGTCTAGACAACACACGCAGGCTGATAGATCGGGGCCTTTACTAGCGTGAATTGTGCGTAATACACCTATAGACGCTCCTATAATAGAAGTTCTGGATCAACATGGCGAAACGGCGGAGACGCAGGCAGGAATCAATGCCAGCTTTAAAGACTACTACACACACCTACATGCACCACCGCACTCGCCAAAGGAAGACCTGACCTTTGAGTCCTTTATGGAGGACCTACCCATCCCACGACTTACACCTGAACAACAGGACGACTTAGCACGCCCCATTACGGCTGCCGAAATCAGACAGGCAATTAAAGCTTTGCCAAGGAATAAAACCCCTGGCACCGACGGCCTGATAGCCGAGTTCTATGTGGTGTATATTGACTTAATAGCCCCCAACTGCATATCCTATATAGAGAGTCACTGGAGTCTGGCGCCCTACCACCGACGTCCCTGAAGGCTTTGATAGTATCCCTGCTGAAGCCTAACAGGGACGGATTGCAGATGGCAAATTACAGGCCGCTGTCACTTTTGAATACGGACTATAAAATACTTAGTAAGATCTTAACGGCCAGACTGAATCAGCACATCCCAGCGCTCATACACACAGACCAATGTGGCTTTGTGCCCGGACGGAGCACGACGCTTAACCTCCGGAGACTGAGCCAGATAACGTTACATGTTGATGCCAGAGGTGGGAAGGAGGGCTACATATCCCTGGATTTGAAGCAGGCATTAGACTCCTTAAGATGGGATTATATGTTTGCGGCTCTGGCGAGATTCGGTATACCGCCTGACTATCTTGCGTGGGTGAATTTATTATACCTACGTCCAACGGCTCGTGTTCGCACTAATAAATGCATATCGGGACAGTTCAGGATCACTAAAGGCACTCGACAGGGCCGCCCATTGTCGCCCCTACTCTTTGTATTGACGTTGGTGCCTTTATTGCACAAGCTCCGAGTGTTAGCAACGCCACGAGGAGTATTGCGCAACTTAGTGCAACACATAGTATCGGCCTATGCCGATGATATAATATTATATATTAAGGACATGTCAGACAATCTTACCCCTATCCCTGAAATCTTTGAAACATTCCGCACAATATCGGGACGCGCCATCAATGAATCAAAATCATATGGCTACTGTTTTGGGGACACTGCAGATGCCACCCACTTACAATTCCCCCCACATAGGTTCCAGATGGCGCCAACCACATTCAAATATCTAGGGATCCAAAAATACCGTGACACGCAAGACCTACTAGACGGTAACCTGGGCAAAGCACTTACTACCCTTAAATCACAAATAAAATGTGGGACTGCTCTGCCGCTATCAATACCGGGTAGAGTGGCTATTACCAAGATGGTGGTCCTCCCCCGTCTGATATATTTCTTCACAAACCTGACGCTCCTCATCCCAATGACCACCCTTAAATTGCTAAATATACTGCTGACCGAACTAATTTGGGGGCCGGGCAGAAGACGTGTAAGTCTTGCCAAGTTGCAACTACCTACCTCTCAGGGCGGAATGGGGGTCCCAGATGTGACTGCATATAGCTACGCTTGCCAATTTCAATGATTGGCTTACTGGCTGGCGGGCCGCAATCTACATGAAATTGACATGACCGCGACAGATAAGGACCGAGGCAGCATACACCGCCTCCTATTACCAAACATCGGGGTGCCCAAAACGACTTCGCACCTCCTACGACTCGCTATCAGGTGCTGGAAGAGAGCCATCAAATACACGGGTACGACGACCCCGTATGCGCCCACGATACCCCTACTGGGACTCCACCTGGGGACAGGTACACTGACAGAACGCGCACTCCAACCATGGCACGACGCTGGTGTTATGCAGGTTAGTGACTTATGACACATGAGGACTATGCACAAGCACACCGGACCCCTAGAGCTTTATTCTTAATGCATGCGCAAGTAACACACTACATTGCAACGACCTGGGCAAGAGACAGAGTGGAACCACTTACGAATACACTGCTCACCATGCAATATTTAAAGGGAACCGGCAGCCACTTAACCAAATGATTACCATATGGCATACAGACTAGCAGGGTGGTCTCCCTACAATCCAATCGGGAGCGCTGGGAGCGAGATGTGGGGCGAGCGCTCAGGGACAAGGAATGGGAAAACTCACTGAAATTCCCTAAAAAGTTGTCGCGCAACCCAAAATTTAAGTTCATCCAGTTGATAATTCTGCGTAGAGCTTACCTCCCCCCACCGCCTACACATTATGTTCCCTGGCACAGCGGACACATGCCCCCGCTGCAAGGATGCGGATGCTGGCCTTATGCACATGCTGTGGGACTGCCCTAGGCTGGGTCATTACTGGGGAACAATCCACGAGATGCTCACAAAGATAGCTCCCGCACGGCCTTACTCCTCCCCGTTTTGAAGACCTGGCTCTACTCTTGGCCAAAAGAATGATAACGATGAGATGGAAATCTGCTAGGCCCCCGAAACCTGGCGACTGGCATGGGGAGGTGATACGCTGGGGGAAGGCAGAAGGGGCCGAACTGCACAGGGAGGAGCCTAGAGGTCTCCGCAAAACGCACATCTCAATGGAATGGCAGGCCATACACCTAGAGTTCGAAATGTATAACATGGCCGCAGTGGAATAGACAATGGTGGCTGGATGTCCCGAAAGAGGCGACTAAAGTATGTGATTTCTGGGCCCAGGAGGCCCTCCCCTCCCCCCTTCCCACCACCCACTCCACTCCTCCCCCCCTTTTTTCCCCCCTCCCCTCCCCCCATCTGTTTCACGCGTTGTAAGGTGCAGTAGATGTTATCTACGAAAGTACTTAATAATGATGAGCGAGGTATTGTAAATAGGAGGAAAAAGAGATGACACTGCAATGTAAAGATTTGACCCAGTACAATGAAAGATAATTGAAGGATCTGATCAACAGTGCGAGGGGAATTCAGGGAGGGGGGATTACTTACTACGGGAGAAAAGTTGTTTGAAAAGAAAAGGAATACCAGACTGTCACACACACCTAAGTTTTATGTGCATAACAAATTGCTTGTAACATGCCAACTTGACATAGACAAATGTTATGTTATGCTTATGATGTGGTAAATAAAAATGTTTTTAAAAAAAAATTAAATGAATATATGAACTTAAACAGCATTATTAAAAGAGATAATAACAACACTGATATTTTTAACCAGGATAAAACCTATTGAAAAATATTCTTGACAACAATATATCTGCATCTCAATATTATGTATCACAATATTGTTTTTCTGATATTTCTGTCTCCTGATATTTAAACTTGAGATTTTGCAAAATACCATCAGGATGTACAATGGGGCTGAGGAGAGATGTTTGAGGGGTACACATATACTGATTTTAGGATGTGCAAGAGGGTTGAGGAGAGATGTGTAAGGAGCAGGGATTGATATTAGGCTGGAAAAGGGGTCTGAGGAGCAATGTGTGAGGGGTACAGATAATGGTATTAGGACGTACAAGGGGCGAGAGATATTTAAGTGGGACTGAAGTCAGGATGAACAGGGGGATGCAGAGATATGTACACGATGAACACAGATACTGGTATTAGGATGTACAAGGGGGCTGAGGAGAGATGTGTAATGGGTACATATATACTGGTATTAAGATGTGCAAAGGGCTGAAGAGAGATGTGTGAAAGGGGAACATAGACACTGATATAATAATGTACACAGGAGCTAAGGAGGGATATTTGAGAGGGAAACACATACTGATATACGTATATACCAGGGGGTCGAGGAGAGCTGTTTGAGGGGTATGCGGACACTGATTTTAGGATATACAACGGTGTGAGAGATGCTTGTCAGGGTATTAGAGAATGACATTAGAATATACAAGGGGGCTGAGGAGAAATGTGTGGGTGGTACTTGAATATTGATTTTAGGATATGTAAGGGAGCTGAGTAGAGATGTGCGAGGGGTACACATATACTGATATTAGGATGTACAAAGAGCAGAAGAGAGATATGTGATAGGTACACGTATACTGATATTAGGATTACAAGAGGCATAAGAGAGATGTGTGAGGAGTACACATATACTGATATTAGAATATACAAGAAAGCTGAGGAGGGATGTGTGAGGAGTACACATATACTGATATTAGTGAATACAAGAGAGCTGAGGAGAGTTGTGTGAGGGTACACATATACTGATATTAGGATTACAAGAGGCATAAGAGAGATGTGTGAGGGTACACGTATACTGATATTAAAATATATACAAGAGAGCTGAGGAGGGATGTGTGAGGAGTACACGTATACTGATATTAGAATATACAAGAGAGCTGAGGAGAGATGTGTGAGGGTACACACATACTGATATTAGAATATACAAGAGAGCTGAGGAGAGATGTGTGAGGAGTACACATATACTGATATTAGAATATACAAGAGAGCTGAGGAGAGGTGTGTGAGGAGTACACATATACTGATATTAGTGAATACAAGAGTGCTGAGGAGAGATGTGTGATAGGTTCACGTATACTGATATTAAGTTTAGAGGGGCCAGAAGAGAGGTGTGTTAGGGGTACACGCATACTGATATTAGGGTGTGCAAGAGAGCTGAGGAGGGATGTATGAGGGGTGCATGTTTACTGATATTAGGATGCACAAGAGGTCTGAGGAGAGTTGTGTAAGGGGTACACATGGACTGGTCTTAGGAGTACAAGGGGCAGTAAGAGATGTGTGAGGGGCACATATATACTGATATTAGGATATACAAGAGACCTGAGGAGAGATGTGTAAGGGGACACCCATACTGATATTGGGATGGACAATGGAGCTGAGTAGAGATGTGTGGGAGGAATGTACAAGAATGTACAGGGGTGTAAGCGATATGAAAAAGGGGATTAGATAATTATATTAAGATATACAACGGAATGAAGAGAGACATGTGAGAGTACATGGACACTGATATTTGGCTATGGAGAGATGGTTGACAGGTACACAGATGCAGGTATTAGGATATACAAGGAAGTGAAGAGAGATGTGTGAGGGATAAGCAGATACTGATATATGGACATGCAAGGAGACTGTGAAATCCTTGAATAACATAACATGTGTATTTGTAAAGTGCACGTTCACCACTACGGGTATCTTGGCGCTAAATAAGAGATGTTTGTTGGTACCCAACTCAATAGTACTCATGTTATCGACCTCAGATGGATGAAAGGCTAAGTGAACCTGTAACCATGAGGTCAAACACAGGTCCCTGCAGTAGACACATTAATTCACTAAGCCACCCGACACGGCTTATGAGAATGAGAATGAGAGCTAGACACTGACAGGAAATACAAGGGAAATTATAAAAGATTTATAAGGGTGAGTAAACACTGACAGGATACACAAAGTAGCTGAGTAGATATTTGTGAGGGATGAACAGGCATTGATGAACATGTTTTGGGCTGAGGAGAGATGTGTGTTGGGGAGATAGAAACTGATAAACTGTGCCAGGAAGTACAATGGGGCTGAGCAGAAATTTCCATTAGAGACACTGTATTTCCAGGGATTTTTCTCCTCAAAGTATACATTTTTTTCCACCTCAGAACTCAAAATCAAAACAACATTTCCTCATCTATCGACCCATTTCTGTTTTGCAAGTTTCCTCTCCTCCTAGCTTTGTGCCTTTACATTGCATGAGGCCGGATGTTTCCCTGCAACAGGTGGAGCTTACAGGCGTGTCCTCATTTCTTGCACAAGTGTGCACTGTGGCGATGTCACTGTGGGCCTCAGTGCACAGTAGAACACTGCACCATCATCTTCAAGGCTGGCCCTGGACAGCTGCAGTCGCACCTGCTTCCGATCCCAGTCCATGGCTGCTGAGAGGCCTTCGTCCACCGAATGGGCAAGTTTTTTGTATGTGGTGACGTGGAGGAGCTTGTGGGGAGGACGGTGCTGGTGCTGCCGGTACCAGAACACATCTGGACTACTGCTAGCTGTTGTGAAATTACAATCAATGGATCCCTTCTGTCCCTCAGTGATGTACAGAGCGTGGGGGGACTGGAAGACAGAGTCACCAACAGCAATACCTGTGAAATGAAAGGAAGGTAATCAGTCCAGTGCACAGGAGAAATGTTGGTGCACAGTGAACACTGGAGTGCAAAGGAGAAATGTGGGTGTACAGTGAACACTGGATTGCACAGGAGAAATGTGGGCGTACAGTGAACACTGAAATGCACAGGAAAATGTGAGGGCCTAGTGAACAGTGAGGTGCACTGGAGAAATGGGGGTGCACAGTGAATACTGGGGTGCAGAGGAGAAATGTGGGTGCACAGTGAACACTGGGATGCACAGGAGAAATGTGGGATCACAGTGAACACTGGGGTGCACAGGAGAAATGTGGGTGCACAGTGAACGCTAGGGTGCACAGGAGAAATGTGGGTGCACAGTGAATGCTGGGATGCACAGGAGAAATGTGGGTGCACAGTGAACACTGGGGTGTACAGGAAAAATGTGGGTGCACAGTGAATGCTGGGGTGCACAGGAAAAATGTGGGTACAGGTTAAAAATTGGGGTGCACCTGAGTAATCTGGGTGCCCAGAGAGGACTCAGTAAAAACTGGGGTGCACAAGAGAAATGTGGGTGCATACTGAAAACAGTATCAGAATGAAACTATAACTATGCAAATGAGCTCTGATGGTGCGCAATAAAAATGCTCTAATATGTCACATGAATGTTTTTACAAAAAATGGTCTCTAATTGACTTACTAAACTCCAACAATGACATCACTCGTCACCTATAATAAGACCATGAGAATACTTCTCTCTGTAATAACATATTACAGTTGTGTTGAGACATCTGCTGGTAGAGGGAGAAAGGCAGGGGAAGAACTGACTTTTCTGACATTATTCAGAGATGGTTCTCGGTGGAAATTTTCAGTCAATAGCTGCTAACGTAACGTTGTTTAAAATGTTATTTCAATACCAAAATCATAGTTACAAAGACACAAACTGACCATTAAACAATCAATATTAAAAACAAAATATACAGTACGAAGGCTCAGATCAGAGGCTTGGATACATTTCACCGTCTGTCATGAAAAATACTCACTATTATTATTATTGTTATTATAATGATTATTATTGTTAATGTTATCATACATTTTTTTATATTCTTCTTCTTATTCTTCTTATTATATTTCTTCACCCATGGAACTGGGGACATCCGTCAAACAGATGAACAGAAGCAGGAAGCATCTAAATACAGATGCTGACTACTGCTTAGGTGTAAAGTGTCCGGTATTATTAAGATGGCTTCTGTGCTCCCCCCTCCAGTGTGTACCCCTATCAACCCCCTCAGAACCTTGTCTGTAATCTTAACAATTCTTTCTATACCTCTCTGTGTGCACCCCTTAGCTATCCCCTTCATGTTACCCTGGGAGCCTTTTCTATCCCCTCTACACAGACTGTGTGTACCCCATTCTCTTCCCTCCATTTCCCCCTATGTGCCCCATATATTCTCTCTACACTCCCCTGTGTGTACCCCATTCCATCCCCTACTTTGCCCCCTTTATACCCCATCTATTCTCTCTACACTCCCCTGTGTGTACTCCCATATATACCCTCCAAACCCCTTCACCATCCACATGGACCCAGTCTATCCCCTCCACACCCCTCCACCATCTTTGTGTATACCCCTATCTATCCTCTCCACCCCCCCCCTGTGTGTACCCCTGTCCACCCCAACCTATCCACAGTCCCTGAAGTTCATCTCACCCAACACAAGGAGCCCGATGAAGAGGTGCAGTGAAGCCATTCCCAGCGCTGCCTCCTCTGTGTGCAAGGGCTGCTGAAAATCACAGGTGTGTGAGCGGTTCGCAAGATGGTAGTGTTCGTCCCGGCTCCACCCTCAGCTATTTCCACTGCTTCCTCCACCGCAGACCTGCCCACAGAGAGCTAACTCTTTCCTGACATGCATGCAGGGTGTGTGTGTGCAGAATTGAAAGGTGGGTTCATATCAGAGAAGCTGCAACTGTACGTTCTACACAGATGGACCTGAGTGTGTGAGTGAGTGTATGAGTGAGTGTGTGGGGGTCACCATGGTCCACTGGACACAAGAGCTGCTGGGGTGCCTGTCCCACGTCCCCATCCCAGCCAGCTCTATCTCACTACAACCCACTGACTTCTCGCCCCACATTAGCACCTTCAATGTATTTATTCACTCATGCATCCTGACCCTGATGATGTAACTCCACCCACTTTTCTGATTTTACTTGGTGAACTAAATTGTGCCATACAAAACATACCTGCTGAGTGACCAGACTAGTGAACCTGCCCCTCATGAGGTTCGTGCGGCTCTCCCTGGCCAGCAAAGCAGTGTCCAGGGTACAGTAAGTGCGCACAGCAGTGTGCGCTCTACGCGCTGCTGAACAACTGAAACTCAAAGCTAAAGACTGTGAGAGCATTGGTGAACATCTCACTCTTGAATCTAGAGAACTTAAGAGCACTGGTGAACAGCTAACTCTTGAAACTAAAGCTCTTTAGAGCACTGGTGAACATCTCACTCTTGAATCTAGAGCTCTTAAGAGCACTGGTGAACATCAAACTTTTAAAACTAGAGCTCTTAAGAGCACTAGTGAACATCTCACTCTTGAAACTAGAGCTCTTAAGAGCACCGGTAAACATCTCACTTTTGAAACTAGAGCTCTTAAGAGCTCTAGTGAACATCTCACTCTTGAAACTAGAAATCTTAAGAGTCTCTTTCTACCCCACACTCTCGTCTTTCTGTACCTCTCTTGCCTCTTTCTGCACCTTTCTTCTTCTTTCTGCACATCTCTCTTGCTTCTTTCTGTACCTCTCTTACCTCTTTTTGTACCTTTCTTCCTCTTTCGGTACCTCTCTTGCATTTTTCTGCACCTCTCTTGCCTTCTTTAGCTCTTCTATTGCCTCTTTTTGTACCTAACTTGCCTCTTTCTGAGCCATATTTCCTCTTTCTACACATCTCTTGCCACTTTCTAACCCCTTACCTCTTTCTGCACCTCTCTTGCATCTTTATGCAGATCTGTTTCCTCTTCCAACAGCTCACTTTCTTCTTTCTACACCTCTCTTGCCTCTTTCTGCACCTCTCTTGCCTCTTTCTGCATATTTCTTCTTTGTTCTGCACCTCTCTTGCCTCTTTCTGCACCTTTCTTCCAATGTACGTTCCTCTCTTGCCTTTTTCTGTACCTCTCTTGTGTCCATCTGCTCTTCTCTTGCCTCTTTCTACACCTCTCTTGTGTCTTTCTGCAACTTTATTCTTCTTTCTGCACATCTCTTGCCTCTTCTGCGCCTCATTTGCCTCTTTCTGTACCGTCTTCCCTTTTCTGCATCTCTCTTGCCTCTTTCTACACCTCTTACCTCTTTCTGAACTTCTCTTGCCTCTTTCTGCACCCCTCTTGCCTCTTTCTGCACATATCCTACTTCTTTCAGCACATCTCTTGCCTCTATCTGCACTTCTCTTGCTTCTTTCTGCAGCTCATTTTCTTCTTTCCGCACATATTTGTTGCCTCTTTCTCCCCTTGCTTGCCTCTATTTTGCACCTCTTTTCCCTGTTTCTGCTGCTCCCTATCACCTATCTGCACATCTCTTGCCCCGGTATGCACCTCTCTTAGATCTTTCTCTACATCTATTACTTCTTTCTGGACCTTTCTTCCTCTTTCTGTAGACCTTTTGCCTCTTTATGCACCTCTCTTGCCTCTTTTTGTACCTCTCTCACCTCTTTCTGCACATCTATTGCTTCTTTCTGTGCCTTTTTCCAGTTTCAGCACCTCTCTTGCCTCTTTTTGTACATCTCTCACCTCTTTCTGCACTTCTCTTGCTTCTTTCTGCAGCTCAATATCTTCTTTCTGTACCTCTCTTGCCTCTCGCTGCTCTAGCTTGCCTCTTTCTCACCTCTTTTCCCTTTTTCTGCAGCTCCCTCTCATTGTGCTGCATGTCTCTTGCCTCTTTCAGCACATCTCTTGCTTCTTTACGGGCCTTTCTTCCTGTTGTTGTACCTTGCCTGCCTCTTCCTGTACCTTTATTCCTCTTTCTTTTCCTCTCTTGCCTCATTCTGCACCTTTTTTGCCTCCTTCTGCTATTCTCTTGCCTCTGTCTGTACCTCACTTGCCTCTTTCTGTACCTTCGTTCCTCTTTATGCACGTCTCTTGCCTCTTTACGCACCTCTCTTGCCTCTTTCTGCACCTCTCTTGCCTTTTTCTGCACATCTCTTGCCTCTTTCTACCGCTCACTCTCTTTTTTCTGCACCTCTCTTGCCTCTTTCTGCACCTCTATTGCCTATTTGTGTACCTTTCATCTTCATTCTACACATCTCTCTTGCCTCTTTCACCTCATTCTGTACTTTTCTTCCTCTTTCAGTACCTCTGTGGCATTTTTCTGCACCTCTCCTGCCGCCTTCTGCTCTTCTCTTGCCTCTTTCCGTACCTCACGTGCCTCCTTCTGCACATTTCTTCCTCTTTCTGCACATTTCTTGCCTCTTTCTAACCTCTTACCTCTTTCAGCATCTCTCTTACCTCTTTCTGCACCTCTCTCGCCACTTTATGCACATCTCAGTGCCTCTTTCTACAGCTCACTTTCTTCTTTCTGTACCTCTCTTGCCTCTTTCTGCACCTCTCTTGCCTCTTTCTGTACATTTCTTCTTCTTTTTACAACTCTCATGCCTCTTTCTGTATCTTTCTTCCTCTTTCTGTGCCTCTTTTGCCTCTTTCTGCACCTCTCTTGCCTCTTTATGTACATTTCTTTATCTTTCTGCACCTCTCTTGCCTCTTTCTGCACCCTTCATCCTCTTTCTGTACCTCTCTGGCAGATTTCAGCACCTTTCTTGCCTCCTTATGCTCTTCTATTGCCACTTCCTGTACCTCACTTGCCTCTTTATGTACCTTGTGTCCCTCTTTCTGTACATCTTTTGCCTCTTTCTAGCCTCTTACATCTTTCTGCTCCTCTCTTACCTCTTTCTGCACCTCTATTGCCTCTTTCGGCACCCCTCTTACTTGTTTCTGCAGCTCACTATCTTCTATCAGTACCTCTCTTGCCTCTTTAGGCACCTTTCTTTCCTCTTTCTGTAGCTCATTTTCATCTTTTTGCACATCTCCTGCCACATTCTACATCTCTGTTGCCCCTTTCTGCTCTTCTGTTGCCTCGTTCTACACCTAACTTGCCTCTACGTGCACCTTCTTCCCTTTTCAGTACAACCCTTGCCTCTTTCTACACCTCTTACCCTTTTCTGCAATTATCTTCTCTCTTCCTGCACATCTCTTCCCTCTTTCTGAACCTCTCTTGCCTCTTTTCTCACTTCTCTTGCCTCCTTCTGCAGCTCATTCTCTTCTTTCTGCACCTCTCCTGCCTCTTTCTGCCCTTGATTGCCTCTTTCTGCACCTCTTTTCTCTCTTTCTGTAACTCCCTCTCATCTTTCTGCTCTCCTCTTGCTTCTTTATCCTCCTCTCTTGCCTATTTCTGTACCTCTCTTGCCCCTATCTGCACATCTCTTGCCTCTTTCTGAAACTCTCTTGCCTCTTTCCTCACTTCTCTTGCCTCCTTCTGTTTCTCATTCTTTTCTTTCTGTACCTCTTTTGCATCTTTCTGCCCTTGATTGCCTCTTTCTGCACCTCTTTTCCCTTTTTCTGCAACTCCCTATCATCATTCTGCACTCCTCTTGCCTCTTTATCCTCATCTCTTGACTCTTTCTGCACCTCTCTTGCCTCTTTCTGCATATCACATGTGCCTTTCTTCCTATTTCTGCACCTCTCCTCCTCTATCCTGTTCCTTTCGTCTACTTTATGTACCTCTCTTGCCTCTTTTTGTACTCTATTGCCTATTCTGCTCTTCTCTTGCCTCTTTCTGCACCTCACTTGCCTCTTTCTGCACCTTTCTTCCTCTTTATGCACCTCTCTTGTCTATTTCTACACCTTTTACCTCTTTCTGCACCCTCAAGCCTCTTACAGCATGTCTCATTCTTCTTTATTAACCTCTCTTTTCTCTTTCTGCACCTCTCTTGCCTCTTTGGTATGTTATATTATGTTATCAGAGCTTATATAGCGCACAGCTGCCTCAGCAAAGGGGTGTCCTGGCCCAACAACAGAAAAATTAACCTGGTTACTACAACGGGAAGCTCTTACAAAACAGAGGCCAGAGAGCTATTTTGAAGGAAAGAGGTATGTTTTGATATTTGTTCTAAAATCCAACAGACCCTCCAATCCACGTATATGAACCAGCAAGGAGTTCCATAATTTGGCAGCCAAGCAACGGAAGGAACGTCCTCCTGCTCGACAACGCTTCACCCGAGGAATAGTGACCAGAAGCTGCCCCAAAGAACGCAATGTGCGGTGTGGAACATACGGGGTCAGCAAATTGCAGAGCAGATTAGGTGAAGCAAATTTCAGAATCTTAAAAGAGAGACATACATTCTTAAATTGAATCCTGTCCGCCATAGGGAGCCAGTGAAGTTTCCAGATGGTATCGTCGATGGGACAAAACCGAGGGAGCCCCAACAAGGCTCTGGCCACCGCGTTTTGGATATGCTGCGTCCGAATAATCTCAGCTTGATTAGCCCCCAATACCAAGGAACTAGCATAGTCCAGACGAGAAAGAATAGTCAACTGGACTATCAGCTGATATATTGAGGGTTCAAAAAACTTCAAAAGAAGTTTCTTCATATCTCTTGTCTTTTCTGCTACTCTGTTGCCTTTTTCTGTACCTCTCTTTCCTCTTTCTGCACCTCACTTGCCTCTTTATGTACATCTCTTCTTTTTGCAACTCTCTTTTGCCTCTTTCTGCACATTGTTTGCCTCTGTATGCACCTCTCTTGCCTACGTCTGCACTTCTGTTGCTTCTTTGTGAAGCTCACTTTCTTCTTTCTGCACCTCTCTTGCCTCTTTCTGCACCTCTCTTCTTTCTGTACCTCTCTTGCCTCTTTCTGCACATCTGTTGCCTCTTTATGCACCTCTCTTACCTCTGCCTGCAGTTCTGTTGCTTTTTTGTGCAGCTCACTTTCTTCTTTCTGCACCTCTCTTGCCTCTTTCTGCACCTCTGTTGACTGTTTCTGCAGCTCACTCTCTTCTTTCGGCACCCCTCCTGCCTCTTTCTGCACATCTCTTGCCTATTTCTGCATATCTCTAGCCTCTTTATACACGTCTATTGCCTCTTTATGCATCTCTCTTTTACTTGGTATGCACATCACTTTCTTCTTTATGCAACTCTCTTGCCTCTTTCTGTTCCTCTATTCCCTCTTTTTCAGCCCACTCCTGTCTTTCAGCATGTCTCTTGCCTCTTTCTTAAACTCACTTGCCTATTTCTGCACCTCTCTTACCTCTTTTTGCACCTCTCCTGCCTCATTCTGCATATCTCTTGCATTTTTCTGCACCACCTTTGACTCTTTCCATACCTCTCGTGCATCTTTCTGCACCTCTCTTGCCTCTTTCTGCAGCACTATTGCCTCTTGATTCATGTCTGCTGCATATTTATGCACAGCTTTTGCCTCTTACTACAGCTCATTCTCTTGTTTCTTCACCTCTCTTGCCTCTTTCTGCCCTCGTTTGCCTCTTTGTGCATCTCTTTTCCTTCTTTCTGAAGCTCCCTCTCATCTTTCTGTACCTCTCTTGCCTCTTTCTGCACCTTTCTTCCTCTTTCTGTAGCTCCCTTGCCTCCTTCTGCACCTCTCTTACCTTCTACTGCTCTTCTCTTGCCTCTTTCTGCACCCCACGTCCCTCTCTCTGTCCCTTTCAACTCATTATACTCCTCTCTTGTCTCTTCACACCTCTTACCTCTTTCTGCACTCCTCAAACCTCTATCTGCATGTCTCATGCCTCTATATGAACCTTTCTAGCCTCTTTCTGTAGCTCACTCTCCTCTTTCTGCACATCTATTGCCTCTTTCTGCAGCACACACTCTTCTATCAGTACCTCTTGTGCCTCTTTCTGCACCTCTCTTGTCTCATTCTGCTCCTCTCTTACCTCTTCTTTCTGCACACTTGTTGCCTCTTTATGCACCTCTCTTGCCTCTGCCTGCAGTTCTGTTGCTTCTTTGTGCAGCTCACTTTCTTTTTTCTGCACCTCTCTTGCCTCTTTCTGCACCTCTCTTGACTATTTATGCAGCTCACTCTCTTCTTTCTGCACCTCTCCTGACTCTCCTGCCTCTTTCTGCCAGTGAAGTTTCCAGATGGTATCGGCGATGAGACAAAACTGAGGGAGCCCCAACAAGGTTCTGGCTGCCGCGTTTTGGATACTCTGCATCTGGATAATCTCAGCTTGATTAGCCCCCAATAACAAGGAACAAGAAAAGTTCACACGAAAAAGAATAGTCGACTGGACTATCAGCTGATGAGTGTAGGGTTCAAAAAACTTCAAAAGAGGTTTCTTCATATCTCTTGTCTTTTCTGCAAATCTGTTGCCTCTGTCTGTACCTCTCTTCCCTCATTCTGCACCTCAATCGACTCTTTCTGTACCTGTCTTCTTTCTGCACCTCTCTTGCCTCTTTCTGCACATTTGTTGCCTCTTTATGCACCTCTCTTGCCTATGTCTGCACTTCTGTTGCTTCTTTGTGCAGCTCACTTTCTTTCTTTCTGCACCTCTTTTGCCTCTTTCTGCACCTCTCTTCTTTCTGCACCTCTCTTGCCTCTTTCAGCACATCTGTTGCCTCTTTATGTATCTCTCTTGTGTCTGCCTGCAGTTCTGTTACTTCTTTGTTTATCTCACTTTCTTCTTTCTGCACCTCTCTTGACTGTTTCTGCAGTTCACTCTCTTCTTTCTGCACCTATCCTGCCTATGTCTGCATATCTCTTGCCTCTTTATAAACATTTATTGCCTCTTTATGAACCTCTCTTTTGCACTGTATGCACTTCACTTGCTTCTTCATGCAAATCTCTTGGCTCTTTCTGTACCTCTATTCCCTTTTTGCAGCCCACTCCTGTATTTCAGCATGTCTCTTGCCTTTTTCTGTACCTCACTTGCCTCTTTATGCACCTCTCTTGCGTCTCTTTGCACCTCTCCTGCCTCTCTCTGCATATCTCTTGCATCTTTCTGCACCTCTCTTGCCTCTTTCTGCAGCACCATTGCCTCTTGCTCCATGTCTGTTGCATCTTTATGCACAGCTTTTGCCTCTGACTACAGCTCATTCTCTTCTTTCTGAACCTCTCTTGCCTCTTTTGTTGTAAATTAACAGCGATCAGGTTAAGCATTAGCAGAAGACATGCTATATTTAACCATTGTCGTAGCAAATGAACCGATTCCATTGTGTATTCGTAGCGGCCATTTTTTATGCCATACATCGCCATGTGCTCATCATGTGCTTTGTCCTACCTCCTTGTTAACTGCGCCTGAAATCTGCCCAGCAACAGGCTATATTTAGTATCCCCCACTTTTAGCATGCCCAGTAGGGTCTGCAGCTGTTACTAATTAGTTCCAGATAGGAATTTGTTTACTAGTTTCTGGAAACTGTTAACTCCGCCCACTCATCGATGGTGCCTTCCAATATGCCTTTATATATACATAAAACTTGCTCTTGTATTTTTTACTGCCTTCTTTTGAGCCCCTGCGTGGGTATAAAAGGACCATGCTTTCTTTGTCTGGTGTGCTACTCTATACAATACTGAAGGGTGTTGTGTGGACTGTAGTACCACCTTTAAAGGTTTAATAAACTATTCTTTTGTATTTTCCAGTTTCTGTGCCAACTTCTTCCTAATGTCTGAGGACTCTGTGCAGAGAAGGTCAAACCCCTTGCACTGGTAGGCCTAGCTGAGGCTTGCTTACATCAATTGGCGCTTGACACGTTGGGCTCATCGGCGACTCGGATGCCCGAAGGAGTGATCGTGACGAAGGATTGGAATCTCGCTGCGGACGCGATCGCATGCCATAGGAGACCCGAGTCTTGGCATCCAAGGCTTTTTTTTTTCTTTCTTTCTGAACTGACCATCCAGGTGATGCCGGTTCTCGACTGAGATCTCTTTCGTTGGCTAGCTGTGCAGTGGCCGTTTGGTCGAATTTAGAACTTGGCAGTTGGAATGCGGACGCCCTGTGATTGGTAAGAACCGTTGTAAGGTACTTGCTGTGGGTTTTGGAAGCCTGGGATTGGCAAGGCAGTTTTAGGATACGCTTGCTGTGGCAATTTTGATTTGGTATGACTAGTCATGATGTGTATGTGTAAGTGAAATATATGCGTTGCAACACATATAGGCAGGTACAGCCTGATTCATGTACGGGCCGTTTTGCGTGTCCCTAATAGCGAATCATAGCGATTCGCTATTGAGGACACGCAAAACGGCATTCATGTAGGAATTGCTACTTAAATAGCGATTCCTACATGTTCTTTATTTGCGAGTAGCAATTTGCTACTCGCAAATACTCCCCATTCATTCCTATGGGCCAAGAGGCCCATTGGAATGAATGGGGATTTGCGAGTAGCAATTTGCTACTCGCAACTGAGATAGCGATTTTAAGGGTGACAGGGGTGTCCAAAGGACGCCCTATAGCACCCCTAAAATGCACTTTTGGACAGGTGTTGCGCACACACATGTCCAAAGGACATGTGTGTGTGCTACATGCAACTTTGAAATATGCTTTTAAAAGCATTTTTCTGAGTTTTTGCTATTTACCGACAGGTCTGACCTGTCGGTAAATAGCGGCCCCAAATGTCCAATATCTCTATTTTGTTGTGTGTCATGAATAGCATTTAAGGAATCTCTATTAGAGATTCCTTAAATGCCATTCCACGCAAATATGCGAATTCCTAAATAGCGATTTTTGCATTTGGTATCATGAATACCAAATGCAAAAATTGCGCTCGCAAAGGGCCAGATTCTGAGAATCTGGCCCTTTGCGAGTGCAATTTAGCTACATGAATCAGGCTGTTAATGAGAAGATTTTTCTCTAAAATGGCGACTTTGATTTGAACGGCACATTGTATTAAAGATACCTTAAGTGCTAATTTGATTATAATACTGCATATTTTGCACTATTTTTGGCATGCCTGCTCTTAGCGCTCTTCGTAGGCTGTGCTGTTTTTGTGGAAATAACCGGTTAAAACTTGAGGAATCGCAACCGGCTCCCCCAGAAGGGACGCCTAATAAAGAGATATGTATATTAAATATGGTCTTTCTTCTATAATGTACAGCACATTATGGAGAAAATACACGCAAAAGGATCCTGAGTTATGTTGGCCAATATATGGGTCATTTGATATGCGAAAGATTGAGTATGTGGAACAGTGTATGTTCGAGTGGAAATCCAGACAAGACATGTGTTGGACTTGGCCCTTCTGGCAGGTTCACCCCTAAACTTTTTGCTTTGTGAACATAAATTATGAGGTAGTGATTTTTGGTTTCTGCGCACTTTCACTGTGTCCCAGTGGAAAGTGCGTGTGCACTCTGAGTGCGTGGAGTAAGGTTGGCCTGCCCTCCCATAGGAATGCATGGGGAATGTCTGTGTCCCTGATAGTTCCTGATGCGTGAGGCGTGCATGCTCAAGTTTGGTATGTGCAAACTCGTGAGATTGAATGCTGCGAGATGATGTATGCGGCATGTATGTGTCTAGTGTGGAAGTGCCACTTCTAGACATGGCTGTGTAGGTGCTGGCGTGTGATTGGCTGGAGCTGACTGGGATGCCAGGCTCCATGAGTCATGATGGGTCTGCCCGGTGGTGAGTGTGGAGATTAGCATGCTGATGGCTGGGGAGGAGTGTACCTGTGTCCTGAATGAGGCTGGGTTTTCCCCAGACAATGCTGGCTCCGCCCCCTGTGGTGCGACTGATGACCCTAGCCCTGCCAGTGAATAGAGTGAGGTGATGAGCACATCAAGGGTGCTCCAAAACCAGCTTCGACTGGTCTCTCCCCCACCCTGCACCTACAGACAAAGGATTCACTAGTATAAGAAGGGGCAGTGTCCCCTTAGAAAGTTGTTCTCTTCCAGGATCCTGCCTGAGGGGGCTGCTGCTGTTGCTGGGCTAGAGGACCGCCACTTGGATTGTCTCCCTGCCTGGAGATCCAGTGAGCTGGCTCTGGGCCCAGCCTTGCCCCCCCCTGCCTGCTTAGAATGACTTTTGCTGGGCTTGTTGGCCCCTAGCGCCTGGGAGCGCTTTATTTGGGCCTCTAGCGCTTGAAAGCGCATTATTTTCGTCATAGAGCACAAGGAGCGCTTTATTTTTGACTAGCGCTTGAGAGCGCTTTATTTTGCTGAGGCAGGTGCCCACCCGGCATTGTCCGCCCTGATCGAGCGCCACCTCTATCTATTCCTTATTTTAAAGGAGCCGGTGCCCACCCGGCATTTGCCCCGTAAATAGCGCAAAATCGTCCTTGCCGCCGCCCGGCGCCCGACCAGGAAGTCAGGCGGGCCGGGGGCGGGCCTCCGGGACGACCGGAACCGGAAGTAGGAGGACGGGAGCCTACCCCGCCTCCCACGGAAGAGCCGCGGCTGTTCTGAGCACCGGAGCAGGCAGGAGCCTACCCTGCGCCCCGGTGCACTCGCCCTGAGAAGGAGGGAGGAAGAGTCCTGCTGCCGGCACCTTCCACGGGGCTCCCAGGAGTGAGGGAGAGCCCCGTGGTAACAGGCATAGAGAAGCCCCGCAGCTGCCGGTGAGGAGGGGGACACCACCTTTGCAGAAGAGCAGCACCAGAAGACAGCCGGTGAGTGACCGAGAGCGAGCACGCTGAGAGGCAGAGCCCTCAAGGTCTCCTAGGCACTTTCCCCCCTTGAGTTCCCCAGAGGGAGGGGCCCCACCCACGCCGCAGTTGCTGCCAGAGCCTGTCGAGGCTCCACGGTCCAAGGCGGCATTAGTTTGTTGGAGCCACGAGGCTCCGGGGGCAGTTTTCCTTTCACCGTTGAGCGGCCCTATTTGGCAGAGGGCTACTTCAGCATCTCTGGGGGCAGTTGTTTCTCTTGAGTCCCCAGAGGGGGGACTCCACAGAAGACCCCAGGCGCCTATTTGTTTCACGAGCCCGGAGAGGCTCCAGAGACGGCCACATTTTGTGTTTGAGCCTGAAAGGCTCAAGGTGGCATTTTTGATTTACTGAGAGCCCACGAGTGGCTCAGGCGCCACAAGTATCTTTGAGAGCCCAGAGAGGCTCTGGGGCCATTTGTTTATTCAGAGCCTGCGAGGCTCCCACGTTGGCCATTCCTTGCTTGCACCAGTTGCCCAGTACTTTGTGGGCAACTACCACGTTTAGGCCCCTGACACTGGGACACAGGGCGCCCTAGCCCCAACAAGGCCAGAAGGCCTATGGACAGGCACAGGTGGTGTTTTGTGTGAGTTTGGCGCAATTGTGTTCTTTTTCTGCACCTCTGAATGTGTTTTTATGCATCATGTGCCTTGTTCTACACCGCTGAATGTTTTTATGCATCATGTGCCTTGCTCTTACACCGCTGAATGTATTTTATGCATCATGTGTAATTTGCACCTCTGAATGTGTTTAGGCGTCATGTGTTTTCTCCTACACCTCTGAATGTATGTTATGCATCATGTGTTATGTGCTTATACCCCTACAGGTATTGTGATACTTAGGTGGTTGTTCTTGCTAGTACAGGTGGTGCTAGTGAGGTCCTGGTTCCCTGCGTGACCTGTTCCTAAGGTGGTTAGGATTGCGTAGGTGGTACTTAACCGTTACCAGTAGTTACTGGTTGTGTACGTTATGTTCTATTTTGTGCTACAGTGATTTATATGCTATGTTCTATATGCTAATTCTACCTAGTGCTAAGTTCTAAAAGTGCCCGTTCCTGACAGTGGTCCATGTGGCCCTGTCTTGTTCTTATCCCCTGTAAATTCTGCCCGTGCCTGTTGGCACATTGTAACGTGTGTGTTTATCTAATGTGTTTCGGTATAATACAAAGGCTATTTTTATATATAACCTTGTGTGGAGTTTCCTTTGTGGTGGGCCTTGGGTGTTGTTGCTGGGGTGCGTGCGCAAATACTTAACGCACATCGCCTCCAAGTTTAGCCTTGCTGCTCGCTCCACGTTACCTAGAGGGTGAGCAGGGGTTATCTTGGCGTGTAACTCCCTTGCCCTGACTTAGGAGTGGTGGTCTCTGACTGACTTTGGCGCAAGTCCTGGCCAGCCAGGGATCCCATTTCTAACAACATGTTTGAATGTGTGCGAATGTGGGTGAAAGAAGTACGTGAGCCCGAGAAACGTGAGCAAGCGCTGATTGAAAAAGAGCAACAGAAGAATGTGTATGAAAAAGCGCACAAATTAAGGAAGAAAGAAGTGAAAGAATTGGAGGAGAGACAGGAGAAGGAGCGCAGTTTACAGATATCTGGCCAATATGCTGTTCGGCAACCTCTTTATCCTGTCCTTAATAAATCACAAGATGATTTTTCATTGCTAGATCATCCTCCGCCTCCGTATGCCGTTCCGTCCGCTCCATCAGACGAAGACGACGATTCCAGGGCAGATCGAACGAAAACAGATACTCGCTCTATGCTGTCGGCTGAACGTGCGGCAGAACTTAGAAAGATTGCTCGTCAAGCACTCTGTGATTCTGTTACTGTTTCTAATATCTTAAATGAAATAAAATGAAATGAAAAAGAAATTTATAAAGCGCTCTGTGGCCAAGCGGCTTCCTGGCGCTGAGGAACACATCGGTAACTGCCTAACTGGTGCGAGAGAGATTAGCCCGGGAAAGCCTGAAGAAAGAAAAAAGTTTTGAGGGCTTTCCGAAAATGAGAAAAAATGGGAATGGAGCGGATAGAGAGGGGAAGAGAGTTCCAAATTTGCGGAGCACGCACAGAGAAGCGGGTGCCCCCTGTGCGGGACTTACGGAAGCGGGGAACGTGAAGAAGAGAGAGGGAGGAAGATCGAAGGGAGCGGGGAGGGGCATAGGAAGAGATCAGAGAGTTGATGAAGAGAGGAGCGGACCGGGCCTGTGCCCGAAAGGCCAGGCAGGCAAGTTTGAACTGGGACCTGAACTGAACGGGGAGCCAGTGAAGGGTTTTTAGGGCGGGAGTGATGTGGGAGAACTTAGGTAAACGAAGGACAAGACGGGCCGCCTGGTTCTGGATGGCCTGGAGACGACGGGTCTTGTAGGCAGGGATGCCTACATACAGGCCATTACCATAATCCTGGCAGGATGTAATAAGGGCAGTGATGATAACTTTGAGGGCATCAACAGAAAAAAACCGGGAGATCTTGCGGATGAGGCGGAGGGAGAGAAAGCAAGAGGATACAACAGAACTAATGTGTGCGTGCATCGAAAGGTCATTGCTGACCTTGATGCCCAAAGTCCGAACAGAGGGAACCGGGGAAGGTGGAGGACCAAAAGAAAGGGGCCAGTGGACAGAGGACCAAGGGTTAGAGGGGCCGCCGGTGAGGACAAGCTCTGTCTTGTCAGGGTTGAGCTTCAAATGATTGAAGCTCATCCACTGAGAAATAAAGACAAGAGTTGACCTGAGCTTGGGAAGAGAGTGAGTGGGGGAGGATAGATCAAAGACGAGCTGGAGGTCATCAGCGTAATTATACACTGAGACCCCCAGCTCAAGAAGAGAGGAAATAAGGGGGCGGATATAGAGGTTGAAGAGGAGGGGGGAAAGAGAGGAGCCTTGAGGTACCCCACACGTGACCGGGAGGGGAGGAGCCGAGAAGGAGGAGAGGTGGACTGCCTGTGAGCGTCCCTGCAGAAAGGACGCGATCCAAGAGAGGGCAACGCCCTGGATGCCCGCTGCGCTGACACGGTCAAGAAGAATAGTATGATCGACCGTGTCAAACGCAGCGGACAAATCCAAAAGGACTAAGGCCTGAGGAAGGTTGCCATCGGCCTTGCCCTTCAGTTCGTCAAGGACCGCCAGGACCACGCCCTCAGTGGAGTGGCCCGGTCGAAAGCCGGCCTGGTGGGAGGCCAAGATGTTGTTCCCCTCGATGTAAGAAGAGAGACAGGATGTTACGTGGCTCTCAAGAATCTTCCCTAGATAGGGGAGGAGGGAGATCGGCCTAAAGTTCAATGGAAGGGAGGGATCCAGGCCAGCTTTCTTCAAGATGGGAAGCACGATGGCAGACTTAAAGAAAGAGGGGACAGAACCCAGAGCCAGACAGGAGTTGAGAAAGGTTAGGGGGGGGGTGGGACAACTAGTGAATAAAGTTCTGAGGATACGAGCAGGTGCACAATCTGCCGGGGAGCCGGACTTGACATTAACAAGGAGGTCGAGAAAAAGCTCGGGTGAGATGGGTGTGAAATGATCAAAGACGGGGGAAGAGAGGGGGGGATGGTCCGGTAGATCAAGGGGAGGAACAATCGGGATGTTGGCCTTAATGGTGGTTATTTTATTGATGAAATAGGTGTTCAACGAGTAGCAGAGGGATTGCGAAGGAGCAGGGGAAAGACCAGCACGGTCAGAAGTGGCAAGGCTACGAACCAGAGAAAAGATCTCACGAGTTTTGTTAGCCGAAAGGGCAACGCGGTCCGAGAAGTATTTGGATTTGGCTGCTAAGATAGCAGATTTGTAATTATTGAGAAGGGCCCTATATTTCAGGCGGAGAGTGGGGCAATAGGTGCGGCGCCAACGACGTTCCGACCGTCTAAGCTCGAGCTTCAGGGATCTAAGGTCATCGGAGAACCACCTGTGGGCGTCGTGAAGACGGGCTGATCGAATCTTTTTAAGAGGAGCGGCCTGATCGCAAGCCGCGGAAAGCCAAGTGTGGATGGCATCCGCCTGATTTTCCACAGGGAGGTCGGTCAGAGCGGGGGCCGATAGAGAGAGAGAGGAGGAAAGATCATTGAGATCAACCTTGTTCCAGCACCGAGCCCAGATGTTCTTGGGCAAAGTAGCTTTCTCAGGCTGACCTAAGGGGATAGAAAAGGAGATCAAAAAATGATCAGACCAACCACAAGGGGAGATAGAAGACACCAGGGGATTGCAACGGAGAGACCAGATCTGGTCAAGAATATGACCATGGATGTGGGTAGGGGTCAAGACGTGGGATGAGAAGTTGAGACAACAGAGAGTAGCAGAAAAGTCTTTCGAGAGGGGGTCCTCCTGCGGGTCGCCCGGCCAGAAATTAAAATCCCCCAGCAGAATTAGCGACGAGTTGTCTACAGCCAGGGTGGCCAGGAGATCCTGCAAAGAGGACACAAAAGAGGACATGTACTGAGGGGGGCGGTACAGAAGAATCACCGTGAGGGGAACCGGGAGGTTGAGAGAGCGGGCCACCAGAAAATCTACATTGGTGATGCCAGGATGCGGAAGAAGCTGGAATTGCAGGGATCGGCGGACTATCATTGCCACGCCACCCCCAGTTCTTCCATCTGGGCGGTCGGCACGGAGGGCGTAGTAAGTTGCAGGGAGAATAGCAAGAAAGTCAGGAAGTGAATGAGAGGAAAACCAAGTCTCAGTGAGGAAGAGAAAGTCCGGGGGGTCCGTATCCAGTAGATTGAAGAGGGCGGTTTGATTTTTTACGGCGGAGCGTGTATTCAAGAGAATAGCAGAAGCATCAAGGGAGACAGGGGAAACACAAGGAGGGGGGGGCAGAGAGGAGATTGGGGAAGAAGAAGAAGGTAAGACGCCACCGGGGGGGGGGCGGGCATAGATGCCATGCGAGGATAAGTGAAGAGCTGTAGATGGGGAAAGAGGGATTGAGGCAGAGAAAGATGAGAGTTGGGCCGAAGAATACGCCAGACGAGGGGCAGAGTCTATGGCCCCAGGACCCGGTCGGTCGCGGACGGGAACAGACGGGCTTGCCTTAAGCGCGCCTTCTGCGCGCAAACGACGCGCCCGCTGCGCCCGTCCGCTGCGCGAACGGTAGAGGCACATGTTAAGTAGTGAGAGTGGGAGGCGAGATCCGGGGGGCGTGGCCAATAAGTGGGCGTGGCCGGTAGGGCGCCCGCTGAAGGCGGGAAGCGAGTGGGAGAGCTACCGCTGCAGCGTCCAACTCGGCTGCGCGGGAGGGAGGGAACAAGGGCAAGGACCCTGAACAGGTAAGGAGAGGGTGGGTTTAAAAAGCGCACTCAGGCGCTGAGAACTCCAAAAAAATAAATCAGGGCTGAGAAAGTTTTGCTGCTAAAAGCTCCCGCGGAAGGCAGGGAGTGATCCTGTGGCGAGTCAGCTCGTAGTCAGCTGCTAAATAGTGTCCCAGGGGGCGTGGCCAAGAAGTGGGCGTGGCCGGTAGGGCGCCCGCTGAAGGCGGGAAGCAAGTGGGAGAGCTACCGCTGCAGCGTCCAACTCGGCTGCGCGGGAGGGAGGGAACAAGGGCAAGGACCCTGAACAGGTAAGGAGAGGGTGGGTTTAAAAAGCGCACTCAGGCGCTGAGAACTCCAAAAAAATAAATCAGGGCTGAGAAAGTTTTGCTGCTAAAAGCTCCAGCGGAAGGCAGGGAGTGATCCTTAGATAGATATCTTAGATAGTTTACAGGAGTGGCAGGACAGAGAGCGATTATATTTTACTGAGCACTTTGCTGAAGAATTGTTGACATGTTTTGGAAAGTTTCTGGTGTTTTAGAACCTGATGATGTAGCAGCCGATTGTAAGCAAATACGTAATGGGCTTTTTACTCTCCCCCAGGTGGCTGATACGATAAGACGGTTGTTCAAACTACGAACTGAGGCACTTCGTATGCGAGAGGAGAAACGGAAAACAGATGCAGATGCACGGACGGATTCGCTCGCCAGGAAACAATCATCTATCTTTGGAACAGATAAGACTGCAATAGTGCATGCAAAGCCTAAGCGAAAGGCTACGCCTTTATATGTTCCTCCTAAGGGACCGGGTGCAAGTGATGATAAATCCTCTGTAGATGCTAAACGGTTATTTTATTTATAATTGGGTGTACACTCCCTGGAATAGGACAGATGTAATGGCACTTAAAGCTGCATTGCCTGACCCGTGGAAAAATCCAGCCGCTTTCTATGAGGAAGTTGAGGGAGCCATAAATTCTTGTACCGTGACATTAGCTGATTTATTTTTCTGGCTAATATTACCGCCTGATATGTGGAGATCCGTGCGTAAAGTTGATGATCGCGCAGCATATGGGTCACAATGGAAGGAGATAGAGACGGAAGACGAGGATAGGGAACCAGCGAAAAAGCCATGTCAGTTGATTTTAGACCTTCCTGTTGCAATACTAACTAAGTTAAAAACGAGTATTCCCCCTAAAAAGATTGATTGGACTATTTTATCATCATTTAAGCAAAAGGCAGATGAATCGGTTTCAGATTTCTTTACGGGTTTAGAGGAAGCCTTTCATGATTTTAGTGGTCAGTCGCTAACGGATGATACGGGCCGACATTTGTTTGTAGATAAATATGTTATGAATCTATTACCAGGAGTGGCTAGCCGTTTAAAAGCTAGGGAAAGATCTTGGACTACCTCTTCTCCGGCATCTCTCCTGACGATGGCTCAATATTATGAGCGTCAGGAATTAGAAGTGAAGGGTAGTGAGGATAAGAAGTCTAAGGAACTAAAAACGAAGGTTATGTTATCACAGGTTTATGGTCCACCTCCTAGAGGTAATGATAGAGGCGGACGAGGATTTTATGGCTCTTCTTATACTAGTCCGAATTTGGCTGTTGATCAATGCGCGTATTGTAGGAAATTTGGCCATTGGGCAGATGAGTGTCCATTGTTGCGCTCACAACGCTATGCCCGTGGTTGGGGACCAATGAGAAATTGCACAGGATATTCAGGACCCAGAGGGAATACGAATGATCGCGCTAGGTTTGATTCTAATGCAAGGGTGCAGAATGGGTTCAATACTTTCGACAGGCGTAACCAATACCAGATGTCTGATTATGTGCAGCCTGATTTACATGATTCTGCTTATGCATAGGATTGCGTAGGATGGGGTAAGGAATAAGTTGAAGTTCCAGTAGATAAGAGGGGTCCTTATGTTACAGCACATGTTTTGGGTTCTACTGATCAGTTTCTGGTTGATACAGGAGCTACTCGTAGCGCTTTGTCTAAACAATTGGTTCCCGGGGCTCCCCTGTCTGGCTTAACGATCACATCAATAGGGTTCGATGGAACACCTTCCCTTAGGCCATTGTCATAACCACTTGCATTTCATGTTGATAAATTTGTTGCTCCATGCCCGTTTTTGCTCTCCCCAAATACACCAGATAATATTGTGGGTCTTAATATGCTCAAGTATTTCAGAGCCACAATAAGATGTTCCCCTGAAGGAGTACGTGGGATTTTGAATGACAACTACCCTGTAATGGAAAGAGTTTGTCTTGTTAAAGAAGATACTGCATTAGCTTCTCTACCTGACACTTTGTGGGCTACTTCAGATACTGATGTGGGACAGATGGTTATTCCATTGGTGCATATTAGTGTAAAGGAGGGAGCTGTGTTACCACGGTTGCCTCAATATAGAATTTCACAGGAGGGTGAGGAAGCACTCACACGAATTGTACAAGATCTCATTGAAGTTGGGGAAGTTGAAGAAGTTCCATTTAATGTATGTAACAGTCCGATTCTCCCAATTTTGAAGAAAGACACTGATACTAGGATTTATCGATTTATAATTGACCTACGGGAGGTGAATAAGATAGTGGTGCCACAATACCCAGTGGTTTCTGACATCACAACACTTCTTACTTTAGTTCCACCTACTGCAACCACAATCTCAGTTATAGACTTGAAGAATGCTTTCTTTTCGATCCCTATTTATCCTGATAGCCGATATCTGTTCAGTTTCACTTTGAATAATCGATTGTATAGATTTTGTAGAGTTCCTCAAGGCTATACTGAGAGTCCTAGCATTTACAGTCAAGCATTAAAGAGACAATTTGATTCTTTTGTTCTTCCCGAAGGTGTGGCGCTCATACAATATGTTGATGATATCTTGTTGGCAGCCGATACCCCTGAACAATGTGAAAAATGCACTTTGTCCTTGCTTTCTTTCCTTGGTTCACATCATCACAAAGTATCGAAAAAGAAATTACAGTATGGTAGACCAAAGGTAACCTACTTAGGTCACCTTTTGTATAAGGAGGGGCGTGCACTTACATCAGATCACATTCAGGCAATTTTAGACACACCAGTACCTTCTACACAGAAAGAAGTTCGAGCATTTTTAGGTCTTGCTTCCTTTTGTAGGCAATGGATATTGGGATTTTCATACATTGTTAAGCCTTTGTTAGCACTTTTGACAAAAGACACTCCAATACCCCTTCTATGGACAGATGAATGTGAGAATGCTTTTCGATAGTTACGACAAGCCCTTTGTTCAGCACCAGTGTTAGGTACGCCAGATTACACGAAGCCCTTTACATTGTATGTACATGAGCGAGATGGATGTGCATTGTCAGTTTTAGTGCAGACACATGGCGATAAGCAACGTCCTTGTGCATATTTTTCAGCAGTACTTGATCCTGTTGCTCGGCATTGCCTGGATGTTTTCGCTCGGTTGAAGCAACAGCTGTGTCATTTCCGGTGACTCAGCCTGAGGCGCAAGAAACACATGGTTGTATTTTCCTGACTGAGGAACAGACAAAGGGTCGTATTGATTTGCAAGATATGCCCCTTCCAGATGGGTCCTGTCTGAAGTTACCGGATGGTACAACTTCAGCCGCAAACGCAATTACTACGCTTCACACGATAGTGGAGACAGCCCGCATACCACAGAAGTCAGCTCAAGCAGCAGCA
This sequence comes from Lissotriton vulgaris, assembly GCF_964263255.1. Taxonomy (NCBI): domain Eukaryota; kingdom Metazoa; phylum Chordata; class Amphibia; order Caudata; family Salamandridae; genus Lissotriton; species Lissotriton vulgaris. The sequence goes on along the minus strand of NW_028255587.1, from coordinate 159,597 downwards.
CTAATACCTTAGACACGAGAATGTGAGCTTAGTACAGGTTTGCTTGTGAACATTTATACAGATAGCCGCTATGTTTTTGGATTGGCGCATGATTTTGGCCTGCTCTGGAAGGAAAGAGGTTTTCTGACATCACACGGGATGCAGATAATGCACGGAGACCTAGTGCATAATCTTTTGACTGCATTAACATATCCAAAGAAGATAGCTATAATGAAATGTAGTGCGCACAAGAAAGTGACTGACAAGATGGGACAAGGAAATGCTATTGTAGATCGAGTGGCACGTGAGACTGTGATGCAGCCTAACACTACTTCTATGTATGTAGTGAAGTCACAAGCTGAGCGGTGGCACGATGCTAGGAAAGAAGTATTAGAGATACAGAGGACCGCTTCTGACAAAGAACGGGAGCAATGGTCTAAAGATGGGGAGTTGGATGATGAAGGCTGTTGCTGAAACAAACAGATGGTTAAATGGAAGTTACCTATAGCTTTTGTACAACCTATGGTTCATATGGCACATGGGCCTGCAAATGTTGGAGTTTCAGCAATAGTGAAATTGCTTACGCAAGTTTAGGAGCATCCAGAAATTGCTAGCACAGCTAAGAGAGTGGTACAGTCTTGCATGATTTGTCAGCAATTCAATCCTGGAAAAGGGACACGAACTCCAGCAGGAGGATTTGCTACAGCAACTGCACCTTTTGAAGTTTTGCAGATGGATTATATTCAGCTTGAACGCTACAATAATCTGAAGTATGTTTTGGTGGTGGTATGTGCCTTCAGTAAATGGATTGAGGCATTCCCTACAAAGGACAATACTGCAATTACTACGGCAAAGGTGCTTTTGAAGGAATTTTTCCCTTGTTATGGTGTTTGTAGATTTTTATGGAGTGATAACGGACCTTATTTTATAGGGAATGTTATCAAGTATGTCCCGAAAGGATTAGGGATCAAACAGAAGTTTCATGCAGTGTTCCACCCGCAATCAGCAGGATTGGTGGAAAGATACAATGCTACTCTGAAGCTGAAATTAGCCAAGATGCAGGCTTTTACTTCTCTGACTTGGCCAGATATGTTGCCACTGGCATTGATGTCTATTAGATCAGTGCCTCATTCTCTGACAGGTCTCACCCCTTGTGAGATCCTGTTTGGTAGGCCCATGAATATCTGGGGAATTCCTAAACCGAGTTCTGTGTATGATGTACCTTGTGTCTTAATGAATGACTATTTGGCACAGTTAACTGATAACTTGGTTTCTATTCATCAACAGGTTTGAGAAGCACTTCCTGACAGATCTACAGGTGAAGGCCATGAACTCCGTACTGGCGACCATGTGATGATCAAGGTCTTCGAGAGGTTGAGCAGTTTAGAGCCAAGGTGGCGTGGACCAGAGCAAGTGCTACTTGCCACGAGGACAGCAGTTCGAGTCACGAACTAGAAAAATTGGATGCACAGCACCCATTGTTGGTGAATACTTCCTACCTTGGTGGAGCCTGCTGTGTTGACCGACCATCGAGAGGTTCTGACTGCGGAGAAAGGCCTTGCTGTGACACCTGATGGATCTGAGGAGTTCTTCCCGGACCAGCCAATCCCTGGAGCAACGAGATATAATTTGAGACTGAGAAAGGAATCTACATTGCTTGTGAAAGTTGTCTATGCATTCCCTGGGTCAGTGAAACGGAGAGCCGATGTGGCAAGGGGGGGATCAGCCCTGCATTAGAGTAGTGACACCCATCTTGGCCCATGGTGAAGAAATCAACGGCTGCCAAGGGGTAAGAGCTCTGACAACTACTTTAGTTTCAGGAAGAATTGTTTTGTGCTTTCATCAAAAATGGAAAAGGAGAAGATTTTTTGTGCTGTCTGGGTTTATTGTTGTCTTGGTGATTGTGGCAACAATAGCATGGTCTGTTGAGGAGACAACTCCTGCTCGTGAGTTGTTTGTTGTTACTACACCGACAACTGAGGAGCATTATTTCTTCAAGCTCCCATATCAAGAATTGAAGCATCAACAATCCTACCTTAATAACACTTTTATTCTGATGCTACATCACACCCACATTGCTACAAATGCCACGAACTGTTGGATTTGTGGGATGATGCCTACACATCAAAAGAAGGGAGGAACACCGTTTATACCTCTCCCTTTTTCGCATAATGGCTCCTGTCGAGCCTGGTATACTTTGCTTTTTGCAACTAGGAAGCCTCCAGTGGACAGACTGCTTTTTCCGTTGAATAAAGAATGTCATCAAGAGAAAGATTGGTATCCCCAAGCGGATGGCACTAAATGGGAGTGGGAGGAAAATCGACCGGACAATATTTCAACACCATATTTCTTCACCAACACGGGAGACTCTGTTAATGCTGAACATTTTGTTATTTATGTTACTCAAGCACAAGCAGAATTATGTGTACAGAGCATTGGACATATTCCTGTTGGGATCAGCGACTGTATTACTGTTTTGAATATAGATGGATTAAATAACAGTACCTTTTTAGCTACACATAACACCTACTTTGTGTGTGGGAATCTACTTTCTGCCAGGGGCTGGAAAGTACTGACTGTTCTATGTATAATAATTGTTATAGTCTTCACATGTTGTGTGTGTATCCAGTGTAGTCCTATGATATGTTCTATGTGTATTACTACTTGCATACCAACCAAAAGAAATGTTGCAGAAATCAAAATGCAAAATAATTTGAACAAAGAGATAGCTGAGATGATGGTCATTGATATAAGGGATGAGTATCTGGCTTATCCTAGGAAGTCAAATGTCTTCAGCTAATGCTGAAAGGGTTGTCTGTTGTATATTAACAGCGATTAGGTTAAGCATTAGCAGAAGACATGCTATATTTAACCATTGTCGTAGCAAATGAACCGATTCCATTGTGTATTCGTAGCGGCCATTTTGTATACCATACATCGACATGTGATCATCATATGCTTTGTCCTACCTCCTTGTTAACTGCGCCTGAAATCTGCCCAGCAACAGGCTGTATTTAGCATCCCCCACTTTTAGCATGCCCAGGCATGCCCAGTAGGGTCTGCAGCTGTTACTAATTAGTTCCAGATAGGAATGTGTTTACTAGTTTCTGGAAACTGTTAACTCCGCCCACTCATCGATTGTGCCTTCCAATATGCCTTTATATGTACACAAAACTTGCTCTTGTATTTTGTACCGCCTTCTTTTGAGCCCCTGCGTGGGTATAAAAGGACCATGCTTTCTTTGTCTGGTGTGCTACTCTATACAATACTGAAGGGTGTTGTGTGGACTGTAGTACCACCTTTAAAGGTTTGATAAACTATTCTTTTGTATTTTCCAGTTTCTGTGCCAACTTCTTCCTAATGTCCGAGGACTCTGTGCAGAGAAGGGCGAACCCCTTGTACTGGTAGGCCTAGCTGAGGCTTGCTTACATCACTTTATGCCCTCGTTTGCCTCTTTCTGCATCTCTTTTTTCCTTCTTTCTGAAGCTCCCTCTAATCTTTCTGCACCTCTCTTGCCTCATTATCCACCTCTCTTGCCTATTTCTATAGCTCTCTTGCCTCTTTCTGTACCTCCCTTGCCTCCTACTGCTCTTCTCTTGCCTCTTTCTCCACCCCACGTCCATCTCTCTGCACTGCTCTACTCTTTATGCTCCTCTCTTTCTCTTGTCTCTTCACACCTCTTACCTCTTTCTGACACCCAAGCCTCTTTCTACATGTCTCATGCCTCTTTATGAACCTCTCTAGCCTCTTCCTGTAGCTCACTCTCCTCTTTCAGCACATTTATTGCCTCTTTCTGCAGCACACACTCTTCTATCAGTACCTCTCCTGCCTCTTTCTGCACCTCTCTTGCCTCTTTCAGTACCTTTCTTCTTCTTTTTACAACTCTCATGCTGTACCTTTCTTCATCTTTCTTTGCCTTTGTTGCCTCTTTCTGTACCTCTCTTGCCTCTTTATGTACCTTTCTTCTTGTTGCTGCACCTGTCTTGCCTCTTTCTGCACCCTTCTTCTTCTTTCTGCACTTCTCTGGCATATTTCTGCACTTCTCTTGCCACCTTATGCTCTTCTCTTGCCACTTTCTGTACCTTGCTTGCCTCTTCGTGCACCTTCTTCCCTTTTCAGTACCTCTCTTGCCTCTTTCTACACCTCTTACCTCTTTCTGCACTTCTCTTGTCTCTTTCTGTACATCTCTTGCCTATTTCCGAAACTCTCTTGCCTCTTTCCTCACTTATGTTCCCTCCTTCTGTAGCTCATTCTCTTCTTTTGGACTTGTCCCTTCTGGCAAGGTAACCCCTCAACTTTTTGTTACATAATTATAGTGATTTCTGGTCTTTGCACACTTTTATACTGTGTCCCAGTGTAAAGTGCGTGCGCTTTCTGAGTGCGTGTGTGAGATTGGCCTGCCCTCAATAGGAATGCATGGGGAATATATGTGTCCATGGTGGTTCCTGATGTGTGGGGAGTGCAGGGTCGAGTTGGGTAAGTGCAAACTCGTGTGATTAAATGCTGCGCGATGATGTGCGTGGATTTATTCTGTCTATTGTGGAAGTGCCTCTTCTAGAAGTTGGCCTGTCTGTGCAGTAAATGTGAATTGACTGTCTGGCTTGTGATTGGCTGGAGCTGGCTGGTGTACCTGGCTCCAGGAGTCAGGATGGGTCTGCCCCAGTGGTGAATGGAGAGATCTGCATGTTGATGTGAGGGAGGGGTGCACCTGGGACCTGAATAGGGCTGGGCCTTCCCTCTACAATGCTGGCTCCACCCCCTGTGGAGTGTCTGATGTCCCTGACCCATCCTGTGAATAGGGAGAGGGACTGAGCAAAACAAAGTGATCAGGAACCAGTGGCATCTGGTTCGCCCCTTGCCTGAACCTTTGACAACAAAGGAAATGTGGGTATAAAAAGAGGCTGTGACGTCATGAAAAATGTTCTTGTTTCCTGACTTGAATCTACCAGGGGCATGCTGCTGCTGGGGCCCAGGGGAAGGCTTGCCTCCCTCGGCCCTGCCCAGCCCCTGGATGCCTGGATCCTAACAGGAGGGGGCTTGCTGCTGGTGGGGCCCGGGTGGGACCGCCATAAGGACTGTCTCCTTGCTGGGGTGCCCTGTGTGCTGGCCCCTGGGCGCTGCATTGCCCGTCCTGATGCCCAGGACCTCTGGGACCCCTTTTTACTTTAGGTGGATCCTTCTTTGGGGGCTTTTGTAGTGGTTGTGCCCCAGCGCCTGGTAGGCGCTTTATTTTGCATTTATTGGCAGAGCGCTGTCGTGTTCCCTGGGGGGGAAGAGCTCCTGCCCTTTTGTGGCCCCTGTGGGTGCCCACCCCTCTTATTACATTTTTTACGGGTGCCACCCCTTTTCTGGGAGCCTTAGCGGGTGCCCGCCCCGCTTCTACTTTTTGTTTTCTTACCGAGGTGCCCACCCCTCGTTTTCCGATGCCCAAAATCACCGTCACGGCCAGTTTCGGCCGAAAACAGGAAGTCAGGCACTGGCCTGACGTGGGGCGGGACTTACGGCTTTGAAAGGAAGTCCCGCCCGCCGCCGCGCTGGGGTTGGCAACCGTCCCCTGCTTGCCAGGAGAAGAGAAGCCAGACGTCTTATAGCCTCCCACGGCCCGGGGCTCCCATGAGTTAGGGGGAGCCCCACGGCCGCCAGCAATGCAGCACCAGTGTTGCAGGGTTCCCATGCGGTGGAGGGAGGCCCAGAGAAAGAGAGCCCAACCCGCACTGCCGACCGAAGGAGCCCCTGCCCCACCAGAGAATAGCCATGTGAGTAGAGCACCGTGTTCCTTTGAGAAGATGGGGGCGTCGGGGCACTTGCCATTACCCCCCCCACCCAGTGGTACTAGCTTCATTTTGGGGGCATTTCAGAGGGTAGAGCAGCCCCGGTTGGCAGTGAGCCATTCCCCCAGTGTGGCAGCATTTTTTAATCCGAGCCTTAGAGGCCCCTGGGGGCATTTTTGTATCTAGAGCCCACAAGGCTCCAAAGCATTGCACCATTTGCTGAGTCAGAGCCTGCGAGGCTCCAACATTGTTTTGGGGGCACAGTTGTTTATTTCAAGCCCCAGAATAGAGCCAGAAGGCACGCTGGTGCCAGGCTCAGTTTCCCCAGCTGCCCAGCACTTAGTGGACAGCTGCATCGTTTAGGCCTGTGGCACAGTCTTCTTTGGCTGCCTGCGCAGCCAGCCCAGACATTCTGGATATTGGGCCTGTGAGCCCCTGAGAGGCCAAGTTGACCTGGGGTCAGTTATGTGATTTTTGGCGCAAATGTGTTTGCTTGCCTAATGTGATCTATGCATAATATGCAATTTCTTTATGCCTATACCTCTACATGTGTTTTCCATGCCTAGGAGGTTTTTTACCTAGTATAGTTATACTAGTGAGTTCCTGGTTCCCTGCGTGATATATACCTGAGGTGGTTAGGATTGCGTAGAGTGTACCTACCTTTTTACCAGTAGCTACTGGTTGTGTTCTACATATGATATTTGGTGATACAATTACTCTATGTTCTAAGTGCTATTCCTACAAAGTGCTATTCCTAAAAAGTGCTATTCCTACAAAGTGCTATTTCTACAAAGTGCTAGTTCTACTAAGTGATCATTCTGACAGTGGTCCATGTGGCCCTGTCCCATGTATATAATCCCCTGTAAATTCCGCCTGTGCCAGTGGCACAGCGTAAATTGTGTGTTTATTATCTAATGTGTTTGGTATATTACAAAGGCTATTTTTATATAACCTTGTGTGGTGTTCCTTTTGTGAGGGGCCTCAGATGTTGTTGCTGGTGGGTGCGTACGCAAATGGTTTACACATTGCCTCCGGGATAAGCCTGACTGCTCGTGCCAACCTACCAATGGGGTGAGCAGGGGTTATCTTTGGAGTGTAACTCCCTTGCCCTGATTAGAGTGGTGGTTTCTGCCTGGCTTTGGCGCAAGCCTCAGCCAACCAGAAATCCCAGTTCTAACATCTTCTTCCTGCACCTCTCTTGCATCTTTCTGCCCTTGATTGACTCTTTCTGCACCTCTTTTCCCTCTTTCTGCAACTCCCTCTCATCTTTCTGCACTCCTCTTGCCTCTTTATCCTCCTCTCTTGCCACTTTCTGCACCTCTCTTGCCTCTTTCTGCACATCTCTTGCTTCTTCCTGTGCCTTTCTTCCTGTTTCTGCACATCTTCTGCCTCTATGTGTTCCTTCCTTCTACTTTCTGCTCTGCTCTTGCCTATTTCTGTACCCCTCAAGCCTCTTTCAACATATCTCTTGTCTTTTCTGCAACTCTGTTGCCTCTTTCTGTACCTCTATTCCCTCTTTCTGCACCTCACTTGCCACTTTTTGTACCTCTCTTCGTTCTGCATCTCTCTTGCCTCTTTCTGCACATCTGTTGCCTCTTTCTGCACCTCTCTTGCCTCCTACTGCTCTTCTCTTAACTCTTTCTGTACCTCACGTGCCTCTTTCTGCACCTTTCTACTCTTTATGCTCCTCTCTTGTCTCTTTCTACACCTCTTACCTCTTTCTGCACCCCTCATGCCTCTTTCTGCATGTCTTATGCCTCTTTATGAACCTCTCTAGCCTCTTTCTATAGCTCACTCTCCTCCTTCTGCATATCTATTACCTCTTTCTGCAGCACACACTCTTCTATCAGTACCTCTCTTGCCTCTTTCTGCACCTCTCTTGCATCATTCTGCACCTTTCTTGCCTTTTTATGAGCATCTATTGCCTCTTTCTACAGCTCAGTTTCTTCTTTCTGTACCTCTCTTGCCTCTTTCTGCACCTCTCTTGCTTCTTTCTGTACCTTTCTCCTTCTTTTTACAACTCTCATGCCTCTTTCTGTACCTTTCTTCCTCTTTCTATTCTTCTTTTGCTTCTTTCTGCACCCCTCTTGCCTATTTATGTACCTTTCTCCTTCTTTTTGAACCTCTCTTGCCTCTTCCTGCACACTTCTTCCTCTTTCTGTACCTCTCTGGTATATTTCTGCACATCTCTTGCATCCTTATGCTCTTCTCTTGCCACTTTCTGTACCTCACTTGCCTCTTTCTGTGCCTTTTTCTCCTCTTTCTGCACACCTCTTGCCTCTTTCTAACCTCATACCTCTTTCTGCTTCTCTCTTACCTCTTTCTGTACCTTTCTTGCCTCTTTCTGCACCTCTCTTACTTCTTTCTGCAGCTCACTATCTTCTATCAGCACCTCTCTTGCCTCTTTATGCACCTTTCTCGCCTCTTTCTGCAGCTCATTCTCTTTTTTTTACACCTCTCCAGACTCATTCTGCATCTCTCTTGCCTCTTTATGCTCTTCTGTTGCCTCGTTCTATACCTGACTTGTCTCTTCGTGCACCTTCTTCCCTTTTCACTACCTCTTTTGCCTCTTTCTACACCTTTTACCTCTTTCTGCAATTCTCTTGTCTCTTTCTGCACATCTCTTGCCTCTTTCTGAACCTCTCTTGCCTCTTTCCTCACTTCTCTGTCCTCTTTCTGCAGCTCCTTCTCTTCTTTCTGCACCTCTCTTGCCTCTTTCTTCCCTTTATGGCTTCTTTCTGCATCTCTTTTCCCTCTTTCTGCAACTCCCTATCATCTTTCTGCACTCCTCTTGCCTCTTTATCCTCCTCGCTTGCCTATTTCTGTACTTCTCTTACCTCTTTCTGCACATCTCTTGCTTCTTCATGTGCCTTTCTTCCTGTGTCTACGCCTCTCCTGCCTATATATGTTCCTTTCTTCTACTTTCTGTACCTCTCTTGCCTCTTTCTGCACCTCTCTTGCCTCTTCTGCTCTTCTCTTGCCACTTTCTGCACCTCACTTGCCTCTTTCTGCACCTTTCTTACTCTTTATGCACCTTCCTTGTCTCTTTCTACACCTCTTACCTCTTTCTGCACCCCTCAAGCCTATTTCAGCACTTCTCATGCCTCTTTATGAACCTCTTTTACCTCTTTTATGCAACTCTCTTGCCTCTTTCTGCACATCTCTTGTCTTTTCTGCAACTCTGTTGGCTCTTTCTGTACCTCTCTTCCCTCTTTCTGGACCTCACCTGCCACTTTCTGTACCTCTCATCTTTCTGCATCTCTCTTTCCTCTTTCTACACATCTGTTACCTCTTTATGCACCTCTCTTCTTTTGGCACCTCTCTTGCCTCTTTCTGCTCATCTGTTGCCTCTTTATGCAACTCTTTTGCCTCTGCCTGCGCTTCTGTTACTTCTTTGTGCGGCTCACTTTCTTCTTTCTGCACCTCTCTTGCCTCTTTCTTCACCTCTCTTGACTGTTTCTGCAACTCACTCTCTTCTTTCTACACCTCTCCTACCTCTTTCTGCACATCTCTTGCCTATTTCTGCATATCTCTTGCCTCTTTATACACCTCGGTTGCCTCTTTATGCACATCTCTTTTATACTGTATGCACTTCACTTGCGTCTTTATGCAACTCTATTGCCTCTTTCTGTACCTCTATTCCCTCTTTTGCAGCCCACTCCTGTCTTTCAGCTCGTCTCTTGCCTCTTTCTGCACCGCACTTGACTCTTTCTGCTCCTCTCTTGCCTCTTTTTGCACCTCTCTTGCTTCTTTCTGCATATCTCTTGTATTTTTCTGCACCACCTTTGCCTCTTTCTATACCTCTCTTATATCTTTCTGCACCTCTCTTGCCTCTTTTTGCAGGACTCTTGCCTCTTGCTACATGTCTGTTGCCTGTTTATGCGCCTATTTTGCCTCTGTCTGCACTTTTCTTGCTTCTTTCTGCAGCTCACTCTTGTCTTACCTCACCCCTCTTGCCTCTTTCTGCACATCTCTTGCCTGTTTCTGCAACTCACTCCCTTCTATCTGTACCTCTCGTGCCTCTTTCTGCTTCTCTCTGGCCTCTTTCTGCACCTACCTTGCCTCTCTCTGCAGATCATTCCCTTCTTTCTGCACCTCTACTGCCTCTTTCTATAGCTCGCTTCCCTCTTTTTGCAGCTCACCCTCTTCTTTCTTCATCTCTTGCTTCTTTATGCTCCTCTCTTGCCGTATTCTGCACCTGTCCTGCCTATTTCTGCACCTCTATTGCCTATTTCTGAAAATATCATTCTCTTTCTGTACCTCGCTTGCCTCTCTGTGCACCTCTCTTGCCTCTTTTTCCTCTTCTCTTGCCTGTTTCTTCAGCTCATTTGCTTCTCTCTATACGTTTCTTCCTCTTTCTGCACCTCTCTTGCATCTTTCTGCTCCTGTCTTGCCTCTTTCCGCACTTCTCGTGTTGTTTTCGCAGCTCATTATATTCTTTCTGTGCCTCTTTCTGCGTTTGCTTGCCTCTTTCTGCAATTTGTTTTCCTCTTTCTGCAGCTTATCCCTCTCATCTTTCTGCACCTCTCCTGCCTCTTTATGCATCTCTCTTGCCTGTTTCCGCACATCTCGTTGCTTCTTTCTGTACCTTTCTTCCTGTTTCTGTACCTCTCCTGCCTCTCTCTGTACCTTTTTTTCGTCTTTCTGTACCTCTCTTGCCTCTTTATGCACCACTCTTGACTCTTTCTACACACCTCTTGCCTCTTAATACAGCTCACTATCTTCTTTCTTTACCTCTCTTGCATCTTTCTGCACATCTCTTGCCTCTTTCTGCACCTTTCTTCTTCTTTCTGCACATCTCTTGCCTCTTTCTACTGATCACTCTTGTCTTTCTACACCTCTCTTGCCTCCTTCTGTACCTCTCTTTGCACCTTTCTTCTTCTTTCTGCATACCTCTCTTGCCTCTTTCTCCACCTCTCTTGCATCTTTCTGTACCCTTCTTCTTTATGTTCCTCTTTTGCATTTTTCTGTAGCTCTCTTGCATCCATCTGTTCTTCTCTTACCTCTTCTGTATATCACTTGCCTTTTTTATGCACCTTTTTTCCTGTTTATGCACATCTCTTGCCTCATACCTCTTTCTGCACCTCTCTTGCCTCTGCCTGCACCTATCTTGCCTCTTTATGCACATCTCTTGCCTATTTCTACAGCTCACTTTCTTCTTTCTAAACCTCTCTTGCCTCTTTCTGTACCTCTCTTACTTCCTTCTGCTCTTCTCTTGCCTCTTTCTGTACCTCCCTGTCCTCTTTCTGCACCTTTCTTACTCTTTCTGCACCTGTCTTCCCTCTTTCTGACCTCATACCTCTTTCAACTCCTCTCTTGCCTCTTTCTGCACCTCTCTTACCTCTTTCTGTAGCTCACTTTCTTCTATCAGAACCTCTCTTGCCTTTTTCTGCACCTCTCTTGCCTCTTTCTGCACCTCTCTTGCCTCTTTATGCAGCTCATTCTCTTCTTTCTGCACCTCTCTTGCCTCTTTCTGCATCTCTCTAGCCTCTTTTTGCTCTTTTCTTGACTCTTCCTGCACCTAACTTGCCTTTTACAGCACCTTGCACCCTTTGCTGTACCTCTCTTGCTTCTTTCTACACATCTTACCTCTTTCTGCACTTCTCTTGCCTCTTTCTGCACCTGTCTTGCCTCTTTCTGCACCCCTCTTGCATGTTTCTGCACATCTCCTGCCTCTTTCTGCACCTGTCTAGCCTCTTTCTGCTCTTCTCCTACTTCTTTCTGCATCTCATTCTCTTCTTTCTGCACCTCTCTTGCCTCTTATTGCCCTCGTTTGCCTCTTTCCGCACCTTGTTTCCCTCTTTCTACAGCTCCCTCTTATCTCGTAGTACTAAGCATGGGCGGAAAATCCGTTCCGCTCGCGGATTTTGCGGATTTTCGGTAAATTCGCAATCCGCGAACTCACTTGAATTTACCAAAAATCCGCAAATTCGCACGCAGCGGATTTTTTTGCTTGGTGATACAATATTGCGGCGTGCGGCGTTCACTTACCGTCATTCAGCGTTTGCTGAGTTGTTTTTCTTGATATTTTGCGAGTGCTGCGCCATTTTGGATCTTGCTGCAGGATCCCGCGGGAGTTTGGCGACGCATCGCGAGAGTTGGCAATTGTGAACATGTAGATGCGGCGGGCAGCAACAATCTTGCACTCGTGAAATTACAAAATTTGCAATTCTGCACAAGAAATCCACCAGCAAGCAGCATAAACCTTCTGAAAATGATGATTTTTATCAGAATAACTCCTCAGGTTGACATTTACCTGCACTTTTTGGGATTTGAGGCCTTTTTGACTTTCTTTGGATCACTTTTGGATTAGAAATCAACTTTCACAAGTAAGTTTGTTTGGGGCACTACAGTTGCTGTCTGCAGAAAAACGAGTTTTGCAAAACTGAAAGCACTCAGCAGGTGCAAAAGTTCACTCATCATTAGTAACCATTCCCTGTACTGCTTCCTGAGGGGCCCCTACAGAGTTCAGTTGCCTACGTTTGTTTGGGGCATTACAGTTGCTGTTCTGCAGAAAAACGAGTTTTGCAAAACTGAAAGCACACAGCAGGTGCAAAAGTACAAACTCATCATTAGTAACCATTCCCTGTAGTGCTTCCTGAGGGGCCCCTCCAGAGTTCAGTTGCCTACTTGCAACTATTCTATGACCCTGCTCTGACCCTCACAGCAGGCTCATAGAATAGCTACAAGTAGGCCACAAAGGTCCTGGGAAAAAAATTGCACTGCAACAGAAATCAAATTACAGATAAGGAAGCAGGTGCCAGACAGGAAGTTTAAATTCAGTGACACATTAATCAACCCCAAATTAATTCATGTCAGTTAAAGCAGGGCAGGTGTGCTTGCTTCCCCCCCCATAATCTACAGTGATGAATCAGAGGGTGGCAGTGATGTACCAGAGGGTGGCATGGGTGAATCAGAGGGTGGCAGTGGTGAAACAGAGGGTGCTGTGAACCTGTGATGATGAACCAGACGTAGAAACAACAAAGTCGCGACCATTGCGAGACGACAAGTAAGTTTGCAATTGCGAACTGGTACAAAACCCTCGCAAACTGGCAGAAACACTTACGAACACAAAAAAAAATCCGCAAATTTGCGAGAGTTCGCGGATTTTGCGGATTGCGAGTTCGCAAATACGCAAATTCGTGAACGCCAGATTCGCAAAATTCGCCCATGCTTACTTAGCACCTCATTTGCCTCTTTATCCACCTTTCTTGTGGAGAAGTGTGGCTCAGGGGTTAGAGGCGGCAGACCTGGAACTTGAGTTCGGCCCTGGACCAGGGTTCAATTCCCCGCCTCGGCGGGTCTTGGGCTCAATAATTCCACGGACTCGTTAATTCTCGCTCCGGTGCCTTCTCGACTCACGGGTTCACACTCTGCGACTCTGGGCAATAGCTTGCTTAATCCCCACATCGGCCCCTCGCGGCGGGATGCCTGGCTTTCACCTTGTGGATACCCTGCCAGGGTTATCTCACAGGGGAATACCAGGACGGGTTCCGTAAGCAAGCGTGGAGATGCCCCAGGGTAAGTCATGCGCTATATAAGCTTCATACACATTTACACATTTACATCTTGCCTCTTTATGGACCTCTCTTTCTTTTTCTGTTCCTTTCTTCCTGTTTCTGCACCTCTACTTCCTCTTTCTGTACCTGTCGTCCACTTTTTGTAGCTCTCCTGCCTCTTTCTACACCACTCTTGCCTCTTTCTGCTCTTCTCTTGCCTCTTTCTGCACCCCTTTTGCCTCTTTCTGCATGTTTCATGCCTTTTTCTGACCCTTTCTAGCCTCTTTCAGTAGCTCACTCTCTTCTTTCCGCACCTCTCTTGCCTCTTTCTGCAGCTCACACTCTTCTATCAGCACCTCTTTTGCCTCTTTATGTACCTCTCTTGCTTCTTCCTGCACCTCTCGTTCCTCTTTCTGCATATCGCTTGTCTCCTTCTGCAACTCTGTTGCCTCTTTCTGTTCCTCCCTTGTCTTTTTCTGCACCTCTCTTCTTTTTCCAGCTCTCTTACCTCTTTCTGCCCATCTGTTACCTCATTACGCACCTGTCTTGGCTCAGTCTGCTTCTTTCTGCAGCTCACTTTAATCTTTCTGCACCTCTCTTGTCTCTTTTGGCACCTCTCTTGCCTCTTTCTGCATATCTCTTATCTCTTTCTGCAATTCTTCTGCCTCTTTATGCACCTCTCTTACCTCTTTCTGTACCTCCCTTGCCTCTTTTTGCATATCACTTGCCACTTTTTGCAACTCTGTTGCCTCTTTCTTTATCTCTATTGCCTCGTTCTGTACCTCTCTTGCCTCTTTCTGCATAACTCTTGCCTTTTTCTGTACCACTCTTGACTCTTTCTGCATCACTCTTGCCTCTTTCAACACATATCTTGCCTCTTTCTGTACCACTCTTGCCTCTTTCTACATCTCTCTTGCAACTTCTGCACCTCTCTTGCCTCTTTCTGCACCTTTCTTCATTCTGTTCCTCTCTTGCCTCTTTATGCACCTCTCTTGCCTTTGTTTGAACTTCTCTTGCTTCTTTCTGCAGCTCACTCTCCTCTCTCTCACCCCGCTTGCTTCTTACTGTACCTCTCATGCCTCTTTCTGCAGCTCACTCTCTTCTATCTGTTCCTCTATTGCTTCATTCTGCACCTCTTTTGCGTCTTTCTGCACATCTCTTGCCTCTTTCTGTATACTACCCTTGCCTCTTTTCATATCTCTCTTCTATCTTTGGTACCTCTCATGCATCTTCCTGTACCTCTCTACATTCTGCCTCTTTCTGCACCTCTCTTTTTTCTGCAGATCTTTTCCTTCATTCTGCAGCTCACTCACTTCTATCTGCACCTCTCTTGCCTCTTTCTGCACCTATCATGCCTCTTTCTGCAGCTCACTCTCTTCCTTCTGAACCTCTTTCCCTCAATCTGCATCTCATTCACTGCTATCTGTACTTCTCTTGCCACTTTTGTACCTCTCTTGCTACTTTCTACACATCTCTTTGCCTCTTTCTGTACAAATCATGCCTCTTTCTATACCTCTCTTGCATATTTCTGCACATCTCTTGACTCTGTCCGCACTTCTTTTCTTTCTTTCAGCAGCTTACTCTCTTCTTTCTACACCTCTCTTGCCTCTTTCTGCACCTGTCTTTCCTTTTTCTGTAGCTCACCCTCTTCTTTCTGCACCTCTCACACCTCTTTCTGCCCTCTATTGCCTCTTAATGCACATCTCTTGCCTCTGTCTGCACTTCTTTTGTTTCTTTCTGCAGCTCACTCTCTTCTTTCTGAACCTTTCTTGCCTTTTTCTGCACCTCTCTTGCCTCTTTCTGTAGCTCTATCTCTTCATTCTGCACATCTCTTGCCTCTTTCTGCACATCTCTTCCTTCTTTCTGCAGGTCACTCACTTCTTTCTGCACCTCTCTTGCCTCTTTCTGCACCACTCTTGCCATTTTCTGCAACTCTCTTGCCTCTTTCTGCACCTCTCATTCGCCTTTCTGCACCTCTCTTGGTTCCTTCTGCAGTTCACTATATTCTTTGTGCACCTCTCCTGCCTCTTTCTGTACCTCTCTTGCCTATTTCTACATCTCTCTTGCCGATGTGTTCACCTCAGTTGCCTCTTTATGCACTTCTCTTGCCTCTGTCATCAATTAGCTTCCTTTTTCTTCACCTCTCTTGCCTCTTTCTGTACCTCAATTCCCTCTTTCTGCATTTCTCTTGTCTCTTTCTGCAACTTTGTTTTATCTTTCTGTAGCTCTCTTGATTCTTTCTGCTCCTCTCTTGCCTCTTTCTGCATATATCTTATCTCTTTCTGCAACTCTGTTGCCTCTTTCTGCACCTCTCTTGCCTCTTTCTGCATCTCTCTTCTTTCTCCTGCTCTCTTGAAACATTCTGCAAATCTGTTGCCTCTTTATCTCCTTGAGTGCTCATGACAAGGTCAGCTCGTCATGGGTGTTACCTGCGCTGTGCTTATGACGAGCTGACCTTGTCACAAACAATGGGAAATCATTGAATGCAGCACTGGGGGGGAAAATCCCTAGCAGCCAAGGTGTTAAGCACCTCTCTTGCCTTGGTCTGCATTTCTGTTGCTTCTTTCTGAAGCTGACTTTATTCTTTCTGCACCTCTCTTGTTTCTTCCTGCACCTTTCTTGCCTCTTCCTGCATATCTCTTGTCTCTTTCTCCTACTCTGTTGTCTCTTTATGCACCTCTCTTGTCTCTTTCTGTACCTCTCTTGCATCTTTCTGCAAATCTCTTGTCTCTTTCTGTAACTCTGTTGCCTCTTTATGCACCTCACTTGCATCTTTCTGCACCTCTCTTGCCTCTTTCTGCACATCTGTTGCCTCTTAATGCATCTCTCCTGCCTCTGTCTGTGCTTCTTTCTGCAGCTCACTTTCTTCTTTCTGTATCCTCACTTGCCTCTTTCTGCACCTCTCCTGCCCCTTTCTAAATCTTTCTTACCTCGTTATGCACCTCTGTTGCCTATTTATGCACTACTGTTTCTTTCTACAGCTCACTCTATTCTTTATGTACCTCTCTTGCCTCTTTCTGCACCTCTCTTGCCTCTTTCTGCACCTCTCTTGCCTCTTTCTGTAGCTCACTCTCTTCTTTCTGCACATCTCTTGACTTTCTGTACATCTCTTCCCTCTTTCTGCAGCTCACTGTGAGAAGTTGGCCTGGTATATAATGCTCACTAATTCTAGTGATCACTTTGTACCATGCCAAGCAACCCTTATGATGATTGGTTGTAAGTCAACCTTATAGACCAGTTATCCTAGTGGTAACGTGGACAAAGCAGTCTTAGGCTAAACTCTGAAAGGCATGTGAAGCCATCTGTATTACCATACACAACCCCCTTGAATACCAAATGAAAGGACACCACACAGATATATATTGAAAATATATATTGATTTATTAACTATAAAATCCCCTGGACTCTTTATGAGCACAGAAGCACAAGCGTTAAATCACAAGACAGTTTAAAATACACAAAAGTTGCACAATATGGATGAGCCCTAGGGGCCACCTAAACCATATACTAAGAAAGTGGTATAAGAGATACCAAAGAGAATGAGAACAGGCCTAGGGCCTTGGGAATCGGTGGAGCTATTCGAGACTAGCAATGATTAAGTCGGGAAAGGCCCGCGGGACTCGGGTGCAGTGTCTAAAGTGCACGCACTTCTCAATGTAAAGTCTATGGTGCGTAAAAAGTACAAATTTAGTTAGTTCGGAACCTTCCGAGTGACCTAGAACGCTGAAACTTAAGACACAGGCCCTTGAGATGTGTACCAGTGTAGGAACACCGGCGGAGCTGAGTTACCTCACCCACAGGAAGCGGGTGCACAGGGTCGAAGTAGTGTCGGGTTTCGCCACGCAGGTCGATGGTGCTTGGAGCTGAAGATGCTGCAGGCGGCTCGATGTGAAGAGTTACGGTGGATCCAAGGGTGGATCTGAAGTGGTGAAGACCTGAAAGCAGAGGGGACAATGTTCAAAGTCACTAGCCAGTGACTACCGTGGAACCAGATTGGAACCAGGCGATGTCGGGTGCAAACAGGCATTGTCGTGTAGCTTCTCTCTGCAGCCACGTGGACACCGGGGGTCGAGGACATCCAGGAGTCGGTCACGAGCTGTCCCACGCAGGCTTCTCGCTGGTGGCGGTGTCGGCAACTTGATCGGAGCAAACAGGCCTTGGCTAATGCAAGCCACGCAGGAATCGAAAAATGCTTATCACTCGGACCAGCGGGTGCTCCTTTTCACAGGAGCTAGGGCAAGTCTGGAGCAACCAGACCCGCAGTGTAGTTCGTCGGTTTCGTCGCCAAGATGGCCGCTGACCACGTGGCTAGTGGCCGGGATGGCGCGTCGAGTGGCACAATGCAAAAGGGCCCCACGCAGATCGTGGAGATGCTGGAGGGCTCTTCTTCGGTGCAAGGGCTGCTCGGTGGTGGGGGTTCTCAGTCCCCAAAGCACAACGTCGAGGATGCCTCAGATGCTGCGCAGTCAGCTTTTCGAGTGTCTTCCAAGAGGTCCGGTCCCACGTCACTCGGTGCCTCCACGGGTCTCTTCTTTGTAGGGACTGTGGATCGGGCTGTGAGAGGTCTGGGAGTCTGGTTCTTGTCGGGCTCTGGGCTCGCGCTCCGGTGGGAGGCGGCGGCAAAGCAGACGTCGAGTTGCTGGTTGGTACCTGTATTCACAGGGTGGCCACTCCTAGGCCACAAGGGAGATTCTATTCAGTCTTCTGAGCGGCAGAATGTCGAAGTCCAGTCTTCTTCTTAGTGTTAAGTTGATTTAGGATGATCTGCTGTGCAATGGCACTGCTCCCACTCTTATTCCCAATCTGAGGGGTGGATCACCTACTAGGTCCCTCCTCTGGGAGGAACCAGGAAGGGGGCGGTTACACCCCCTTTCCTTAGTCCAGCTCCTCGCCAGGCCTGGGTCTGGAAAGTCCCAGGACCGGTTTGGACTGGCTTATGCACGGGGACACCTTGTGTGCCCCGGGCATGTCTGATTCTATTCAGCCCTGTCCTACGCAATACACAAAACCCTGTCTGGGGTGGTGCTCGCACCTCCCAAGGCAGGAAACCCTTTGTCCAGGCCACCATCTGCCGAGTTTCAGTCAGCAGCAGGAGGCCAGACTCGTGTCTGTGGTGGCAGCATCCATTTTGTGATGCTGAGGCTCTGTTTAACTTTAACAGGGGTTAAGGCTACACACATGTCGTGTCCCTCTAGAAGGGTGGAATGCTTTCCCCGTCGACAGAACTGTCGAGGGGATAGTATTCCAATTCGTATGACACCTTACTCGACATGTTTTGATAAAGCCAAACCAAAGATAGCATAGAACCGCGAGGATTATAATGCACTTAGGAGTATATGGTATGGCAATATCCCGGAACAGCTTAGGGAGTGGTTCCCGACAGCTGCAGACAGGCTCAGCTCATGCTAGAGCACCATCTCACATATTTCCAAGCACTCTGCCTCCAGGATTGATGAGGCCTTCCATAGGAGTGGCTGATAGGAACATATGTGTCCAGTTTAAGGTTAGATATAGGGATACTATACCTAAGTAAGAGGTGATTACACCAACTTACCCCAGCTGAGTGATCAGCCAGTTGTGTCAAATATGGAGGCCAGGCCAGGGGTGGCAAAATACATGCTGCAGCCCCTGGTAGGCCTTGGATACACCTAAGCCCTGGGCACCTATGGTGCACTGTTACAGGGGCCTATAAGGTGAACCAGTATCCAATTCGTAATGCACCTAGAGTGCACTGGCAGTAATTTAGAGAGAGAACAGCAGGCTGTGGGTCTGATTAGCAGGCCCACAGCCACATTAAGTAATAAACCAGTGAAGCAAAAAGCAAAAATTTGGGGTGACCACAGGATAGCAGACCCTACTCTCCTACACAACCCCCCCCCCCCAAACGCAGGGACATTAGACTAACCTTGACCAGTTGTGTCTTCATGTTCTAAGTGGAAGTACCTGGAGAGACCATCTGTGTTGCCATGGTCAGTCCCTGGGCGGTGCTCCACTGTAAAGTCCATCCCCTGTAGGGAAATGGACCACCTGAGTAGTTTGGGGTTTTCACCCTTCATCTGATTAAGCCATAAGAGGGGATTATGGTCGGTCTGAATCTTGAAGTGAGTGCCAAATAAGTATGGTCTCAACTTCTTCAGGGCCCACACCACAGCAAAGGCCTCCCTCTCAATAGCTGACCAACGTTTCTCTCTGGGGGTCAGCCTTCTGCTAATGAAAGCAATGGGCTGGTCCTGGCCATCTATATTAAGCTGTGAAAGCACTGCTCCCACTCCCAACTCAGAAGCATCTGTTTGGACAATGAACTCTCTTGAGTAGTCAGGACTCCCAGGATAGGTGCAGAGCACATGGCCTTCTTCAGGTCATCAAATGCCTTTTGACAGATTTCTGTCCACTGAACCTTTTTGGGCATCTTCTTTGATGTCAGATCATTAAGAGGAGTCACAATGGACCCATAGTTCTTAACAAACTTCCTGTAGTACCCAGTCAGGCCCAAGAAAGCTCTGACCTGAGTCTGGGTAGTTGGAGGGGACCAGTCCTTGATGGCCTGGATCTTACTCTCCCGTGGTTGAACTTGGCCTCCACCTACAAGGTGGCCCAGGTATACAACCTTGCTCTGCCCTATCTGGCACTTTGTTGCCTTGATAGTGAGGCCTGCCTTTTTCAGAGCCTCAAGCACTTCCTTCAGGTGGACCAGGTGATCCTCCCAGGTGGAGCTAAAGACAGCAATATCATCCAGATATGCTGCACAAAAGTCATCCAACCCAGTAAGGACTTGATTCACCAACCTTTGGAAGGTGGCAGGTGCATTTTTCAAACCAAAGGGCATCACCACAAATTGATAATGCCCACTGGGGGTAGAAAATGCAGTTTTGGCTTTAGACTCCTCAGCTAACCTGATTTGCCAGTAGCCAGCTGTTAAGTCAAATGTGCTCAAATATTTGGCAGACGCCAACTTGTCAATGAGCTCATCTGCCCTTGGAATAGGGTGTGCATCTGTCCTGGTGACAGCATTGAGTCCTCTGTAATCCACAGAGAACCTCATCCCTCTCTTGCCATCTTTGGTGTGAGGTTTGGGGACCAGAACCACTGGGCTAGCCCAGGGGCTCTCTGAAGGCTCAATGACACCTAATTCCAGCATCTTTTGCACCTCAGCCTTTATACAGTCCCTGACGTGGTCAGGTTGCCTGTAAATCTTGCTCTTTACAGGAAGACTGTCACCAGTGTCCACCACATGGGTACACCAGTTAGTCTGACTGGGTGTCAATGAGAACATATGTCTGTATGCCTGCAGAACTTGTCTACAGTCATGTTGCTGATGTTCAGTGAGGCTGCCATCTAAGGCCACACCATCAACTGAGCCATCCTCAGTGTTCTGAGTGAGCAGGTCTGGAAGAGGGTCACTCTCTTCCTCCTGTCCCTCATCTGTAGCCATGAGCAAGCCCATGTCTTCCCTGTTGACATATGCCTTTAGTCTGTTAACATGGAGCACCCTGTGGGGGCTCCTGGGAGTTCCTAGGTCCACCAAGTAGGTAACCTCTCCCTTCTTTTCCAGAATTGTATGGGGTCCAGACCATTTGTCTTGGAGTGCTGCTGGGGCCACTGGCTCCAACACCCATACCTTCTGTCCTGGCTGAAATTCAACCATGACAGACTTTTGGTCATGCCAAGCTTTTTGTAATTCTTGGCTAGCCTCAAGGTTTTTGGATGTCTTTTCCATGTATTCAGCCATCCTGGAGCGGAGACCAAGTACATAGTCCACTATGTCCTGTTCAGGCTTTTTGAGAGGTAACTCCCATCCTTCCTTCACCAGACATAGGGGTCCTCTTACAGGGTGCCAAAACAACAATGCAAAGGGGATGAAGCCAACCCCCTTTTGAGGGACCTCTCTGTAAGCAAACAAAAGGCAGGGCAGTAGGATGTCCCATCTTCGCCTGAGCTTTTCAGGTAATCCTTTAATCATGCCCTTTAGGGTCTTGTTAAATCTTTCAACAAGCCCATTACATTGTGGATGATAAGGAGTGGTGAACTTGTAGTTGACACCACATTCCTTCCACATAGCTGTCAGATATCCAGACATGAAGTTGGCATCTCTGTCAGATATTACCTCCTTAGGAAACCCCACTCTGGAGAAAACTCCAAGTAAGGCCCTGGCCACAACAGGAGCTGTTGTGGTCCTAAGTGGAATTGCCTCTGGGTACCTGGTGGCGTGGTCCACCACCACCAGTATGAATCTGTGCCCAGATGCTGTAGGGGGATCCATTGGACCAACAATATCAATCCCCACTCTTTCAAAGGGAACCCCCACCACAGGTAGTGGTATCAGGGGGGCCTTTGTGGTGCTACCTGCTTTACCACTGGCTTGGCAGGTTACACAGGAGAGACAAAACTCCTTGGTGTCTTCAGACATGTGAGGCCAGTGAAAGTGAGGGACAAGCCTGTCCCAGGTCTTATTCTGGCCTAAGTGTCCTGCTAGAGGAATATCATGGGCCAAGGTGAGAAGGAAACCCCTAAATTGCAGAGGTATAACCAACATCCTGGTTGTAGCAGGCTTGGGGTCTCTACCCTCTGTGTAAAGGAGTCCTTCATCCCAATAAACTTTATGGGCACCTTGCGCATTCCCAGCAGCCTCAGCAGCAGCCTGCTGTCTGAGGGGTTCAAGAGAAGGACAGGTTAACTGAGCCTGCCCCAAGTCTGCCCTAGAAGGTCCCCCTGTCCCCAGAAACTCAACCTGATCAGGTTCAAGTTCTTCAGAGACAGTTCCTTCAGGGGTCTCAAGATCAGTTTCCTGTGAAGCCTGATCCTCACTAGTAGGCAGTTGGGAAGGCACAGCCTTTACCCTCCTGTTCTTCTTCTTGGAAGGTGCTTGGTCCATTGTTCCAGGATCCAAGACCTGAGGTTCAGAGAGGCACTTTTTGGCCTGTGACCTAGTCACAGCAAGGACATGTGATGATATCCCTAACATCTCTGCATGAGTCCTGTACTCAACTTCTGACCATAGAGAGTTCTCCAGGTCATTGCCCAACAAACATTCAACTGGGAGATCAGCACTAACCACAACTCTTTTTATGCCAGTTACCCCTCCCCAGGAAAAGTTCACAAGTGCCACACTATGTGTAGTAGTGACATTGCTGGCATTGGTCACCAGGTAATTATCACCTGGCATGTACTGTCCAGGGTCCACAAAGTTAGGTGTCACCATTGTGACACTGGCACATGTGTCCCTATAAGCTTGAGCCACTTTGTTATTAATCAAAGGCGTCTGTCTGTATTTGCCCAGGTTACTGGGACTCATGTCAGGGGTCAAATCCATGTCCCCTTCACAAACCAGAACAGCCTGTGTAAGGGTTCTGACTAGGTCAGAATCTCCTTCAGTTACCAAAGTGATACCCACTACCCCCTTGGTTTGTGGACCAGCACTACTAGCTGTACTAGTGGGTGCAGGTCCCTTAGGGGCAGTAGTGCTGGGGGCTCCACCCTTTTTACACTCACTTGTCCAGTGAGAGGTGTTTTTACAAGTTTTACACCAGGGTTTCTTCTGACCTTCTTTCTTCTTCTTCTTGGAAGTTTGGGACCCACCCTCTGTTTCAGTTTGGGGCCCTGTTGAAGACTTCTGGTCTTTAGATTTCTGCTCCCCCCCTTCTGGTCTGTTTTCTTCTGGTCACCACCCTGTTTCTGGTTCTGGTTCTTTTGCTTAACTCTGGTTCTTACCCATTTATCTGCCCTCTTTCCCAATTCTTGGGGAGAGGTCAAATCTGAGTCAACCAAATGTTGATGCAACTGCTGGTTCTGACAATTATTTAAAATTTGTTCTCTCATCAGCAAATTATACAATCCTTCATAGTCTGTAACCTTGCTTCCCAGCAACCATCCCTCCAGAGCCTTAGTGGCACACTCAACAAATTCAGACCAGTCCTGAGTCTGTGTCTTCTGGGTATCTCTGAACATTAACCTGTACTGTTCAGTGGTTAAGCCTAACCCATCAATCAGAGCACTCTTCAGGACCAGGTAGTTTCTAGAATCCCCATCACTAACTGTGAGGAGTCTGTCTCGGCCTCTACCTTCAAAGGAGAGCCACAAGATTGCTGCCCACTGCTCCTGAGGGATCTTCTGTACTCTGCAGGCTCTCTCCATTGCAGTTATCCATTTATGGATATCATCCCCAGCTTTGTAGGGGGGCACAATCTTACTCAGGTTTCTGTTATCAAAAGACCTGTCGTTATCCTTGTGGATATTGCTGCCACCAGTGGGTTCTATTACCCCACTCTCTCTAGGCTGTCTTGCTCTAGCAAGTTTCTCTTGGGCCAGGGCAACCTCTAACTCTTGTCTCTGGATCCTCAATGCAGCCTCTCTCATTTTGGCCTCATGTTCCCTTCTCTGAGGGCTAGTCATCTCTCTTCTGGAGTGACCATGAGAACCTCTAGAAGCATGGGAGTTGTTAGAGTCACCTGAGTGAGTCCTTCTCCTCCTAGGCTTCTGGTTAAGTCCACCTGGGGGTCTGAATGGGTTGGTCCCAGATTCAGTCCCAAATAGGCTTAAGTTAGCCTGGTTCAGTCTACTGACCAGCACCTGACTATTTCTGTCATCATCTGACTCACTGCTCCCCCCCTCTTCTGTCTCTTCTTCCTCTTCCTCCTCTGGGTCTACCTGAGGAGCTCCAGTGATGGGGGCTTCCTCATCTACCAGGATGATAGGGACAGGGGTGTCTACAGTGTCATCCTCTGAAGGATGGCCTCCTTCAGCATTCCCAGTGGGGTCTGCCTTAGAGGGCTTTAGAGTCTCAGACTGGTCTAAGAGCTCTCTTAGGTGGTCTGTAGTAGGGGAAGGCCCTGTCTTCAGACCCCTTAAGACACAAAGCTGTCTTAGTTCCTTAAAGGAGAAAATAGCAAATTTGGATGGTGCCCTTGGAGGGTCACTCTCAACAGAGACATTCCCAGTGGAACCCTCTGCTCCAGACATTGCTCTAGTGTGGGTGGATGTGTTGCAATCTACCTACACTGGTGTTTACCTACTAAACCTATCTAGTAGTTGTAGTCAGGGTGTGCTACTCCCTTTGCTCTACAACAACTAAGTTCAGTAGATCTTAAGTATACTAGTCTTGTTTTATATGTACCTAGCAGGTACCTGTATGATCTTTCAAATGATAATTTCAAAGATTGTAATGGTAAAACAACAGCAAGCTCAGATCCCAATCCGCTGCTCACCAATGTGAGAAGTTGGCCTGGTATATAATGCTCACTAATTCTAGTGATCACTTTGTACCATGCCAAGCAACCCTTATGATGATTGGTTGTAAGTCAACCTTATAGACCAGTTATCCTAGTGGTAACGTGGACAAAGCAGTCTTAGGCTAAACTCTGAAAGGCATGTGAAACCAGCTGTATTACCATACACAACCCCCTTGAATACCAAATGAAAGGACACCACACAGATATATATTGAAAATATATATTGATTTATTAACTATAAAATCCCCTGGACTCTTTATGAGCACAGAAGCACAAGCGTTAAATCACAAGACAGTTTAAAATACACAAAAGTTGCACAATATGGATGAGCCCTAGGGGCCACCTAAACCATATACTAAGAAAGTGGTATAAGAGATACCAAAGAGAATGAGAACAGGCCTAGGGCCTTGGGATTCGCTGGAGCTATTCGAGACTAGCAATGATTAAGTCGGGAAAGGCCCGCGGGACTCGGGTGCAGTGTCTAAAGTGCACGCACTTCTCAATGTAAAGTCTATGGTGTGTAAAAAGTACAAATTTAGTTAGTTCGGAACCTTCCGAGTGACCTAGAACGCAGAAACTTAAGACACAGGCCCTTGATATGTGTACCAGTGTAGGAACACCGGCGGAGCTGAGTTACCTCACCCACAGGAAGCGGGTGCACAGGGTCGAAGTAGTGTCGGGTTTCGTCACGCAGGTCGATGGTGCTTGGAGCTGAAGATGCTGCAGGCGGCTCGATGTGAAGAGTTCTGGTGGATCCAAGGGTGGATCTGAAGTGGTGAAGACCTGAAAGCAGAGGGGACAATGTTCAAAGTCACTAGCCAGTGACTACCGTGGAACCAGATTGGAACCAGGCGATGTCGGGTGCAAACAGGCATTGTCGTGTAGCTTCTCTCTGCAGCCACGTGGACACCGGGGGTCGAGGATGTCCAGGAGTCGGTCACGAGCTGTCCCACGCAGGATTCTCGCTGGTGGCGGTGTCGGCAACTTGATCGGAGCAAACAGGCCTTGGCTAATGCAAGCCACGCAGGAATCAAAAAATGCTTATCATTCAGACCAGCAAGGTCAGAGCGGGTGCTCCTTTTCACAGGAGCTAGGGCAAGTCTGGAGCAACCAGACCTGCTGTGTAGTTTGTTGGTTTCGTCGCCAAGATGGCCGCTGACCACGTGGCTAGTGGCCGGGATGGCGCGTTGAGTGGCACAATACAAAAGGGCCCCACGCAGACCGTGGAGATGCTGGAGGGCTCTTCTTCGGTGCAAGGGCTGCTCGGTGGTGGGGGTTCTCAGTCTCCAAAGCACAACATCGAGGATGCCTCAGATGCTGCGCAGTCAGCTTTTCGAGTGTCTTGCAAGAGGTCCGGTCCCACGTCAGTCGGTGCCTCCACGGGTCTGTTCTTTGTAGGGACTGTGGATCGGGCTGTGAGAGGTCTGGGAGTATTTGTATTTGTATTTATTTATTTGTAAAGCGCTAACATTCATCCTGAAAGGACATCATGGCGCTGAAGAAAGCTGCAAGTGAATTGACATCAGCTCTGATTGAAAACTAGTGATCTAGCCTGGGAAAAAGGAATGTTTTCAGTTGTTTCTTAAATGAGACAAAGCAATCATTTGTTCTAAGTTTAGGGGGTAGCTCGTTCCACTTTGTTGCCGCAATGTGAGAGAAGGCCCGCTCTCCCATCCTGACAGTACGAGCTCGGGTAATAGCTGCTCTTCCTAACGTCATAGATCGTAGGTTTCTAGAGGGTTTATGAAATCTAACCCTGTCATGTAAGATGGTGGGGCCTGAGCCGTGGAGTACCTTGTGAGAAATACACAACAGCTTAAAAATGGCTCGTTGCCGCATTGGGAGCCAATGAAGATCACGCATGCAATTTTTAGCTGAGTCATATTTTCTTTTATTGCAGATGGCTTTGGCAGCGGCATTCTGAACCATCTGCAATTTAGAGAAGAGATAGTCTGCCATTCCTACAAACAGAGAATTACCATAGTCCAACCTACTCATCAGTAGTGACTGGACTAAGGTTTTCCTGCAATCTGTTGGCACCCAGGGGAAGACTCGTCTAAGCATCTTCAAAAGTCCAAAACTCCTTCCGCAAGTTATGGAAACATGGGATTTCATGGATAAGTCCCTATCCAGTGTTATTCCTAAGTTTTTCGCTTTTGCAGTAGGATTGGGAGGCAAACCCAAGTCACTTGGCCACCAGCTGTTGTCCCAGGCCTGTGTATCTCTGCCGAACAATAGGATTTCGGATTTGTCGGCGTTTAGTCTAAGACAATGGTCCTGCATCCAAGTTGCCACTTCAGTCAGACAGTTCGTCAATCTAGTTTTGGAGTCATCATTTCCATCAATGGTGACCATCAGCTGAGTGTCATCAGCATAGGAGCACATTTCGACACCCCACTTTTTGCCAATGGTTGCCAGCGAGGAGACAAATACATTAAACAAAGTTGGGCTTAATGACGCCCCCTGGGGAACTCCGTATTTTATGAGGCGTGGAGGGGATGTGTAGTCACCCAAGCGCACTGATTGGGTTCGATCCGCTAGGAACGATTGTAGCCATCTTAATGCTTTGCCCAGTATTCCTTTCTCTGCCAGGATGTTCAGTAGTTGATTGTGGGGAACGGTATCAAAAGCCGCTGATAGATCAAGGAGTATCAGTGCGACTGTTCTACCCTGATCCACCTTGGTTCTGATACTGTCTGTCACCGCTAAGAGTGTAGTTTCGGTACTGTTGTTTGTCCGGAACCCTGTCTGTGAATCGTCCAGCAGACCGTACGCTTCCAAAAATGTGGAAAGACTTCTGTTGACTAACTTCTCCAGAACCTTTGATAAGTAAGGTAGCTGGGATATTGGTCTGTAATTGGCCGGATTGTTTACGTCTGCTCCAGCCTTCTTTACTAAAGGGGTGACTAGGGCCTGTTTCCATGATTTTGGGAATTCAGCAGAACTAAGGGAAAGATTGAGCACTCTAGTAACTGCTGGATATATTACAGGGGTTAACTGGGAGAAAATGTGATGTGGACAAGGGTCAAGTGGGGAACCCGACTTGACCTCAAGCATGACCTTTTCTACCTCCTCTTCTGAAAAAGGGCCGAAACCGTGGCAGCTGGTATGTGCAACGGTTGGTACATAATGTTCATTGATTTCGGTCAGGTGGTTTGGAAAGGAGGCATAGATAGTATCAATTTTTTCACAGAAAAAGTCATTAAGCTTGTTACAGTTTTCCTGTGAGGGGGTAAGATGTAGGGAGAGATTGGTTGGATTACATAATTCCTTAACGATTTTAAAAAGTTCTTTTGAGGAATTTTTATTCTCAGATACTCTACGTGTAAAGTATTCCTTTTTTGCCTTTCTGATTGCCCTGTGATAGAGTGTTTGAGCTTTCCTGAAGTTATCCTTGGTCTCGTCTGTTTTGGATATTCTCCATTTATGCTCAAAAGAAGTGCAATTTCTTTTTAGAAGTTTAAGCTCAGGTCCGTACCATCTCTCTGATTTTTTGTTGCCTGGTGTGTGACGAGATTGGGTGGTCGAACAATGTTCAAGAGCATTTTTAATGTTTTTGTGAAGGAGATCTATCTCCTCATGGATATTGGTGCTTGTGCAAGAGGGGTGTGAGAAATAATTTCTAAATTTATCAATTGTGAAAGATTTCCAATTTCTCGTGTTTGCTGTAAATACACTGTGTTTCGTGGTCTGGGGGATGGGAAGATTGATACGAAAGGTGATCAGGTAGTGATCAGTCCATAACAGTGGTGTTGAAGGGTCGAGGTCTATAGATTCTATATTAGAGAATATCAAATCTAATGTATGTCCTGCAATGTGAGTTGGTTGATGGACTCTCTGAGATAATTGCAGGATAGCCATGTCTTCCACTAATAGATTCGTCAAGGAGCTACTGCTGTTGTCCAAATGTATATTAAAATCTCCAAGAAGGAGGATATTCTTGTTCTTCAAACAGTCTGGTTCTTCAAAGAGTCTGGTTCTTGTTGGGCTCTGGGCTCGGGCTCCGGCAGGAGGTGGCGGCAAAGCAGACGTTGAGTTGCTGGTTGGTACCTGTATTCACAGGGTGGCCACTCCTAGGCCACAAGGGAGATTCTCTTCAGTCTTCTGAGCGGCAGAATGTCAAAGTCCAGTCTTCTTCTTAGTGTTAGGTTGATTCAGGATGATCTGCTGTGCAATGGCACTGCTCCCACTCTTATTCCCAATCTGAGGGGTGGATCAACTACTAGGTCCCTCCTCTGGGAGGAACCAGGAAGGGGGCGGTTACACCCCCTTTCCTTTGTCCAGCTCCTCGCCAGGCCTGGGTCTGGAAAGTCCCAGGACCGGTTTGGACTGGCTTATGCACGGGGACACCTTGTGTGCCCGTGCATGTCTGATTCTATTCAGCCCTGTCCTACCCAATACACAAAACCCTGTCTGGGGTGGTGCTCGCACCTCCCAAGGCAGGAAACCCTTTGTCCAGGCCACCATCTGCCGAGTTTCGGTCAGCAGCAGGAGGCCAGACTCGAGTCTGTGGTGGCAGCATCCATTTTGTGATGCTGAGGCTCTGTTTAACTTTAACCGGGGTTAAGGCTAACCACATGTCGTGTCCCTCTAGAAGGGTGGAATGCTATCCCCGTCGACAGAACTGTCGAGGAGATAGTATTCCAATTCGTATGACACCTTACTCGACATGTTTTGATAAAGGCAAACCAAAGATAGTATATAACCGCGAGGATTATAATGCACTTAAGAGTATATGGTATGGCAATATCCCGGAACAGCTTAGGGAGTGGTTCCCGACAGCTGCAGACAGGCTCAGCTCATGCTAGAGCACCATCTCACATATTTCCAAGCACTCTGCCTCCAGGATTGATGAGGCCTTCCATAGGAGTGGCTGATAGGAACATATGTGTCCAGTTTAAGGTTAGATATAGGGATACTATACCTAAGTAAGAGGTGATTACACCAACTTACCCCAGCTGAGTGATCAGCCAGTTGTGTCAAATATGGAGGCCAGGCCAGGGGTGGCACAATACATGCTGCAGCCCCTGGTAGGCCTTGGATACACCTATGCCCTGGGCACCTATGGTGCACTGTTACAGGGGCCTATAAGGTGAACCAGTATCCAATTTGTAATGCACCTAGAGTGCACTGGCAGTAATTTAGAGAGAGAACAGCAGGCTGTGGGTCTGATTAGCAGGCCCACAGCCACATTAAGTCATAAACCAGTGAAGCAAAAAGCAAAAATTTGGGGTGACCATAGGATAGCAGACCCTACTCTCCTACACTCACTCACTAATTTCTGCACCTCTCTTGCCTCTTTAAGCACCTCTCTTCCCTCGTTCGGCAGCTCACACTCCTCTTTCTGCACCTCTCTTACCGCTTTCTACACCGCTCTTGTCATTTTCTGTACCTCTCTTGCCTCTTTATGCATATCTCATGTGTCTTTCTGCACTTCTTTTGGTTCTTTCAATAGTTCACTCTCTTCTTTCTGCACCTCTCCTGCCTCTGTTGGCATCTATTTTGCCTATATCAATTTCTCTCTTGCCTCTTTATGCACCTCTGTTGTCTCTTTATGCACTTCTCTTGCCTCTGTGTGTAGTTTGCTTGCTTCTTTCTTCACCTCTCTTGCATCTTGTTTTACCTCCATTCCCTCTTTCTGCTTATCACTTGTCACTTTTTGTACCTCTTGTGCCCCTTTCTGCCTATCTCTTATCTCTTTCTGCGACTCTGTTGCCTCATTATGTACCTCATTTGCCTCTTTCTTCACATCTGTTGCCTCTGTCTGCACCTATCTTGCCTCTTTCTACAGCTCACTTTCTTCTTTCTAAACTTCTCTTGCCTCTTTCTGCACCTCTCTTGCTTCCTTCTGCTCTTCTGTTGCCTCTTTCTGTACCTCACTGTCCTCTTTCTGCACCTTTCCTACTCTTTCTGCACCTGTTGTCCCTCTATCTAACCTCATACCTCTTTCAACTCCTCTCTTGCCTCTTTCTGCACCTCTCTTACCTCTTTCTGTAGCTCAATGTCTTCTATTAGAACCTCTCTTGCCTCTTTCTGCACCTCTCTAGACTCTTTCTGCACCTCTCTTCAACCTGTTCCTCTCTTGCCTCTTTCTGTAACACTTGTGCCTCTTTCTGCATCACTCTTGCCTCTTTCTACACATCTCTTGCAACTTCTGTACCTCTCTTGCCTCTTTCCGTACCTCTCTTGCCTCTTTCTGCACCTCTCTTCATTCTGTTCCTCTCTTGCCTCTTTCTGCACCTCTCTGCGCCTTTCTCCACCTCCCTTGGTTCTTTCTGCAGTTCACTCTATCCTTTGTGCACCTCTCCTGCCTCTTTCTGCACCTCTCTTGCCTATTTCTAGATCTCTCTTGCCGATGTGTTCACCTCTGTTGATTCTTTATGCACTTCTCTTGCCTCTGTCATCAATTAGCTTGCTTCTTTCTTCACCTCTCTTGCCTCTTTCTGTACCTCAATTCCCTCTTTCTGCATTTCTCTTGTCTCTTTCTGCAACTCTGTTGTATCTTTCTGTAGCTCTCTTGCCTCTTTCTGCACCTCTATTGCCTCTTTCTGCATATATCTTATCTCTTTCTGCAACTCTGTTGCCTCTTTCTGCACCTCTCTTGCCTCTTTCCGCATCTGTTTTTTCTCCAGCTCTCTTGAAACATTCTGCAAATCTGTTGCCTCTTTATGCACCTCTCTTGCCTTGATCTGCACTTCTGTTGCTTCTTTCTGAAGGTCACTTTATTCTTTCTGCACCTCTTCTGTTTCTTCCTGCACCTTTCTTGCCTCTCCCTGCATATCTCTTGTCTCTTTTTCCAACTCTGTTGTCTCTTTATGCACCTCTCTTGCCTCTTTCTGTATCTCTCTTGCCTCTTTCTGCATATCTCTTATCTCTTTCTGCAACTCTGTTGCCTCTTTCTGCACCCCTTTTCTTTCTCCTGTTCTCTTGCCTCTTTCTGCACATATGTTGCCTCTTTATGCACCTCTCTTACATCGATCTGCACTTCTGTTGTTTCTTTATGCAGCCCACTTTATTCGTTCTGCACCTCTCTTGTCTCTTTCTATACATCTCTTGCCTCTTTCTGCATATCTCTTGTCTCTTTCTGCAACTATGTTGCTTCTTTCTGCACCTCTCTTGCCTCTGTCTGCACGTCTCTTGCTCAGCTCACTCTCTTCTTTCCTCACGCCGCTTGTCTCTTTCTGTACCACTCTTGCCTCTATCTGCAGCTCACTCTCTTCTATCTGTACCTCTCTTGCCTTGTTCTGCCCCTCTCTTGCATCTTTCTGTACATATCTCATGCCTCGTTCTGTACCTCTCTTGCCTCTTTCTGCACCTTTCTTTTTTTTCTGTACCTCTCCTGCCTCCTTCTGCTTTTCCCTTGCCTCTTCTGTATGTCACTTGTCTCTTTTATGTGCCTTCCTTCCTCTTTTTTGCACATCTCTTCCCTCTTTCTAACCTCTTATCTCTTTCTGCACCTCTCTTGCCTCTTTTTGCACCTCTCTTGCCACTTTTTGCACAACTATTTCCTCTTTCTACAGCTCACTATCTTCTTTCTACATTTCTCTTGCCTCTTTCTGTACTTCTCCTGCTTCTTTGTGCACCTTTTCTCCTCTTTCGGTACCTCTCTTGCTTTTTTTGCACATCTCTTGCCTTCTTCTGCTCTTCTCTTGCCTCTTTCTGTACCTCACTTGTCTCTTTCTGTGCCTTTCTTCCTCTTTCTGCAGCTCACTCTTTTCTCTTGGCTGTTTCTCCACCTAACTTCCTCCCTTCCTCCCTTTTCTATGCCCCTCTTGCCTCTTTCAACACCTAGTACCTCTTTCTGCATTTCTCTTGCCTCTTTCTGCACCTCTCTTGCCTTTTTCTGCACATCTCTTGCCTCTTTCTGCACCACTCTGTAAAAAAAGGTGGGAAGCAACCAATAAACAAAGATCCTTAAGTATTGCCCGGCGGTGTCGCCTCTTTAACCCACAAAATATTAATAAATGAAGAGGCAGGCGCTGGAGACTGGAAGGCAGGAAACAAGGGTTTATTCTCTCCGGAGGAGAACACATCAGTTCGGACAGCAAGTATCGTCACGAGGTGCTCTAACTGCATCTCTGAGGCCTGGCCTCTTATACACAGGTTTATTACTTTATTGCATAAAACACATCTCTGTCAACCCTTTGATGTACGGAAAGACATCCTCGGAATCCCCGCTTCAGGCCCGTTCCCACACACATTTACAGTTGAAGTCCCCACCCCGGTCACAACAGGTGATGATTCTTGCGCAGCTGGACATTCCGCCGATCCACGGAATGTGTGAGGTTGATCGGATCTCATGGGGTGGGGGCTTTGATCAACTCATGGATCCTTTGATGAGGGAAGCTTCCTACTGTACAGGAGGGGGGGGTAATAACAGTATCCGCAGGGCCAGGTGGCGGCCTGGGAACGAGTAAGACAAACGGGCACAAAGGAAAGGGGGTTTTTTATCAAAGGATCCGGGACCATGAAAGGAATGGAGAGAGGTGTCGCGCTGGGAACAGGATGGGGTTCCGAGGCAGAGCTGCGTGGTAGAGGGGCGTGATTCTCATGGAAGAGCAGCGCAGATGGAGAGGGTTTATGGCCCATGCATGAGAGAGCGGGGGTGACCAGCGCGGGGGGGTGCTTGTGAGGGCGAAGAGCCGTGCTGGGGGTCAGCGGCGTGCAGAGGGTGGTTCTGACCAAGGCACCTAAAAATGGCGGGTGTGCACGACAAAAAGTGTGGCATCGGGGGAAAGGGCAAGATGGCGCAGATAATGTTTACCAAACCGTATTAATTTTCCACAGTCCTCCCTTTAACATTCCCAAGACATCTTGCTGGTCTATTTTCTATCCATGTCTACTGTGGCAGTCATAAGTAAAGAAGTAGGAACCCAGGCGAAGGAGCTGTGCATAAACATTACATTTAAAATCTTTCATCTTAGGAGGCGGGCCCATCGTTAAGCTCGTTGCAGGGAAGTCATAGTAATGCAATATCGGACAAAAAAATGATTCTGTAGTGAGAGCGTTGGGTACATTTCATAGATGCTTATAGTCATTCGGAATATGAACTGATAGGTTATTACATATGTAGGTTCATTTCGTACTCGGTTGGAGCATAATCAATACAATGGTGGCTGGGAGAGAAATGAGACATAGTAAAAACGATAATCAGGGGTGTCACTGTTCGAAGAGGACGGGTGTTGCTTTTTCCAGTGTCTTATTGTCGTGGACCATTATTAGCAAGTTCTCAGCATTCTTTGTCGTCTTCTGTTGGCACTGTTGAGCACCGGCGGTGGAGCTATGCGTTCAGCTCTATTCCAGGTCCCGCGTTGCAGGGCATGACCTTTTCCTCGTTTTTCTGGTCAAAAAGGTCCTTTTTCGCCCTGTGTCCTAACTATTCTTTCATTGGTACCTTAGACAGGGCACCCAAGTTTCATTTTAGTTTGCAACAAACCCTATTCAATCTGACTGCAGTTTTTCTTTTTCGAGTCGATTGTCAAAGAGTTCAGGTGGAAGAAGGGGGTGTGTGGGTAGTCCTTATGGTAGGTCGGGGGAAGAGGGAATGGAGCAGGGCCAGATTGGGAACAGACCAGGGGGACGGAAAATTTCAGGTAGGTGGGCCCATGACCGGGCTCAGAGGGCGGGGACTTTTCGGCACATGTTGATCATCGAGCAGGGCATCAGGTCAGCCCTTTCCTTTCATTTTGTCGGAAACAGTGCCTCGTCCTGCGACTCCTTACTGCTGCGGTCCCGCCTTGGTCAATGTCGCGGATGTTCCACGATCTGCAGTCAGGCCGCGTGCTCCCACATCCGGTCTCTCTCTCCTCCGACAGTGGTACCCTTAAATGAGTTTGAAAAGACAGTCTTTAGAGAACTGGCAGAGGAAGGTAATCACATAAGTCTATTTCTCTCCCAACTCCAAGCAACTGGGGAAACATCCGTTACATTGGGGTTTACAACCAACGTATAAATAATTGATGATAGGTTTGCTGGATTCCCTACAACTTTCCATCGTAACTATTTCTTTGGCGTTTGTTGGTATTACATTCATTGTCGTGGTACGAGGTCTGATACCTATTCATTGCATTTTGTTTATTACAGTCACGTCAGTTCTTCTGGCAGAGACCCACTTTTCTAGTACGAGTCTTACAAAGCTATACCGTTCTTCAGGGCTTTGTATTTTACGAAAAAAGTGCAACGTGCTATCACCATGGCCTGATAGATATCTTTCTGAGGAATGAACATAGGCTAAACAATTTTCCATTATATCAATGCATCCTATCTTTCAGCTAAACATTTTACTTTCAATAGGGTTTACTGCAACAATTTCTTCATTTCGATCTAATCTTAACTTCGCAAACATCATTCCAATTTCTACATAGTCTCTTACAACCTAGCTACTTCATTAAAAAACGGGGGGGGGGCTTGCGATAACTATTCAACTCATCCTTGGGGTGACCGGGTTCTTATGGAAAACAACTAGGAACATAGCAGACTGGGGTGAGGGACTATCGTCTTGCTTTGTGTCATAAGGGCGTTATCTAGCAGAAGGCTACAGTTCAGTTGGTAAGCGTTCAGGGACATTTCTCGAATTTCTAAACTCTGTAGTTTGTTCATCAACAAATCATTTCTAGGAACAACGGCTGGCCTGTGTCAGTTGTAAGTCGACCCATCTCTTACAACCGGGGGTGAGCCACATTTTTCAAACTCTCGTCCGGGGCAGCTGATACAAAACTGGGGGCGCTCTGGGAAGACGGGGATGCTTCGATCACTTTTACTGTTTGGGCATTGGGACAATTTGGGACGGGGAAGGTCGCATTACCTGAGGCATTTTTATCATAGAAGCCACTGACATGTAGTTCCCTTATTACGGGTCAGATTAGGGAACCTCAGTCGTCCTACCTGTCCTTTCCTTTTTGGCCAATCTAGGTTTCATCAATATTTAGCAGAAAGGAGAGGTAGTAACATGGTATCAATGTGATTTTATTTAAGACAAATTTGTGCAAATACTTGCGGTATTTGGAGCCAATTGGGTGGTGCACCAGGGATGGTGGTTCGCCAATTAGGTGCCAGTCGTTAGGAAGAGTGAGAGTGTGGAGGAGAGAGAGAGAGAGAGAGAGAGAGAGAGAGAGAGAGAGAGAGAGAGAGAGATAGAGAGAGATGTGCAACAATAGGCTAAACAGTACACGTGAGACATGGAGAGTGGCCGTGTACTAGGATACGCTATTCAGCGCATTACACAACATGAGACATTACGGGTCTGTGTTAGAATTTAGAAAGCATGCAGTTTGGGACGGACGAGCATTAGGCCGGGTACAAAGGGACATGCATTGAGTAAAAGGCACCATTGTGTCGCACTTCTCGCACTCTCGGTCCTTTGCCTAGTTAAGTCAATGCTTCAGTCGCATAGAAAGCATTTTCTCATAGTTTCAGACATACGTGACATGTGCTCATTCACGCAACACGGGTTAGGGGTGATCGCGTCCCATCATATCATACAACTATTGGCTCTTTCGTTACAAGAGTAGTTCGTGGGTGTCCTTAGGTGCCACCTTGCAGCGTTAGTCTGCTTCATGTATCAGACATGGCGTGGCTTCAGATCTTCACTATACCCCAGTCGTGATTCCAATGTAACCTGTAGGGGGAGAAAAAGAGGGGAAGGGAGGGGGGACAGCATTCGAGCATATCAAATGTACGGGCACGAAAGTCCTTTACTTACCACATACTCGTCTTATCTCCTCAGGATGTAATCCCTGGGGTCTTGGTTTCTGAAGCCAGGGGGGCGGGTAGTATGGTAAGGATGGCGAGCGATAGGTTGTTCATGAGGGAGACGGTCCGAGTGTGGCATTATAGGCCTTGTGTAGGGAAACGTTAGAAATCAGAGGCGCTTATTGCGAGGTATCTAGTTTGGAGATGTATCTAGCTATCGGGATCCTTAAATCATTTCCAATGCTGCGATGTCCTATGGCATACCAGCTCTTCGGTCAACCCTGTTCCCTAGTACCTTTGAGTACCATACCCTTATAACATTATATCATTTACACCGCTTCACTTTACCCGTTCTCAGAAGTCGAGGTCCTTCTCCATGCGTTTGTTCCTGAGCCAGTCGCACATTTGGAGGCAGCGTATCGTGCCTTAGATTCGATCATCAATCTGGGGCTGAGCAACCATTTTCTAATAACCTTAAAAAGAGAACAAAACAGAGCGCACAGAAAAAACCCTCCCGCTGATCCCACATTTACAAAAGTATGCGATACCTGTTCATAGTTTGAAAAACCTTTATTTGCACAATTGTTCAGCATGTAAATATGAGAGTGCAACCGTATTTGGCCGGACACGGCGTTGGCTGAAGCGCGTACAGTAGGGGGGGGGCTATTTTGCAGCATTAAAAACATTTTAAAAGGGTTTATTTAGTTATTTGCAGGAAACTAAAAACATCTATCAATAGTTGAGGGATCAGGGGGCATTCATTTCATAATTGGAAGCATAGTCAGGCTAGTTGCAATCAAATTTCCTAGATGCATACCGTGGGCGTGTGTCTTAAGCGACGTTATGTATCAGTTACAATAATATCATAATAAATCGTACATTGAAACCAACATTTTAACGGGATCCTTTTACATGTTCGCCAAGTGAACCCTCCCCCTTTTTCGTCAAGTGTACAAAGGATCATATACATATCTCAGAACATCAAGTCTTATTAGCTAAAAACACCACGAGGTGTTCGTGAAATCCTATTGACACCGGCGCCATTTTGGGCGAGGCCGGGTTAGTCCGGAAGTAGCATCAGAGACAAAAATGTTTCCAACAACCGGCGGTTGGACCAGAGTCCCTTTCGGCAGTTCAAAAAAGACTTGTGCTAACAGAAGGGGCAGGCAATATGGACCATCAATCAAAAGGGGAGGGAGGCAAAATCTCCCCTACCGGGTCACGTTGAGGTTCAGCCGGAACTTGCTCGAATTTGTTAGCCCACAATGTTTCTGGATGGTTCAGACTGAAGCTGGCGCTGACACAAGAGCACCACCATCTTGTGGCTACGTCGTGGTCATTTCGTTAGTGATCAAGGCAGTTGTTCCCCACCGGAAGCCTGGAGGGGCCGAGGGCTCCTGGGACTTTTGTAGAATCTTCAAGGCCGTGGGGATGCTGTCGGAGGTGGGGACTCGTGCCCAGGTGGGCAAGCGTCCGAGTTACGTTACTGGTCAAAGTTACTCTAGCGGCCTAGATCCGGCTTCCAGGGGGCCCAGACGCCATTTTGAGACCCCGCAGCGGCCGCCCTTCGTCGTGTCTGCAAGAGTGGATGAGACTTCTTGGGGCGAAAAATGGAACACCGTGCCGTAGGAGCAGGACATTCGTCTCGGGGCGCTAGGGTGCTACTGTGGTGCCTCTACCTGGGGAGGCGAGGGAGGCTCGTTCGTGCCGCCTCCCTCTCCCAGTGCACCCCACGCCGTCCCTTTGCGCGGGTATACATGATGGCCACCCCACATCCCGTGCTCCACAAGTACACTTGAGGGCCATCATATGTCTCGTGCTCCGCAAGTATGGTTGCTGGCCATTCTAAGTCCTGTGCTCCGCAAGTATGGTTGCTGGCCATTCTATGTCCTGTGCTGCGCAAGTAGGTTCGTCGCCCGGCTGGAGGATTTCGGTGCCGGGCCGGGGCTGGGAAACCTCCACCTGGGGAGGCGAGGGAGGCTCGTTCGCGCCGCCTCCCTCTCCCAGCCCACTCTGCACCAATTCTTCAGCGCAGGTATTTGTGATGGCTGGACCAGGAGATACAAGGGAGGGGGTCATCTGCATCCGCCCCCTCCCTACTCGTGGCCCGGGGGACGCCGCCCCAGGAAGAAGAGGAAGGGACATGCCGGGCCCATGGTGCCTCCTGGACATCCCACCGGCGACCTCTTCGATCGATGGCTGTCAGCAGGACCCCGCCCCACACGTGCTGTGTGTTTCACCTTCCGGATGGGCGTGACCGGTGACCTGCTGCATTTCGGGAACTTCCGGAGTGGGGGTAGGTATTCTTTGTTCATGTTTTTTTTTCTATGGGGCGTGGTAGGAGGCGGGACAGGCATGCCTGGGTAATGGGGGGTGGAGTGTCCACAAGAACAGTTTTCCTGAACGGGGGGTTGTCTATGCAGGCCTGTAATTGCTTTTGTCCACAGAGTGGGGGGCAACAGAGAGTAATCAGTCCCATTGCACTCAAAGTTTGAGTTCATTAATGGAATGTGTACTAATCTGTCCGAAACTACTCTGTGTGTTGTTCCTGTATGTTATCCGAAAGGGTGGCTTTTGTGTTCGGGAACAGTAGCGGTAGTATGGGGTTCATCACCGGGTAACCTAGAGCTTGACTGGATTTCCCGTCTTAGCGTTGTTCGACCTATGAGAACTCAAACATGTCGCTGAAATCTGTCTGGCGAAATCTGTGCCATCGGGCGTAATCAAACGTGGTGGTTCTCTCCGGCCTGTCCGTGTCAGTCTGATTCGTCTTTGTCTCACGCCTTTTCCCTTTCTGCCGGCCTGTGATTTCTGTCGGCCCTCTGCTCTTACCCGTGTTCGGGCATTGGGCTTTCCAGTGCCCGGAATATTTACAAAAAGCACATTGGTTTTGCCCTAAGTCTGTTCGTCCTGCGCGTAGTGTCGGGGGATTATTTTCGGGTCGTTGTGTCTTGGGGTTGTCCTGTCGGTATATCCCTTTACACCGTTCCCTTCCTGTGTTTACTCCTTGGAACCGTGTCGCCGCTATCCCTTCCTTTGGCCTACCAGATGCTTGGAAGGTTGTCTGTCGCGTTTCTTTACCTACTCCGACTTCGTCTCTTTTCTTTCATTGCATTGCTTCTTTGCGCCACATACCGAGACTGTCGAGCATAATAGGCGTTGTCTTACTACTACAAAGGGCTATTTCTAACGTTTCTATTTTATCAAGGTCGAAGGATCCTATCAGTGGCCACTGTTTCTCTTGGTTTTCTTTGGTATACTTATGCCACAGCTTACTAAAGGCTATGGTAACTAATCCATACTTTGTGAACATGTCTTTATTAGGGGTGCCTTCCAGCGGAGCTAGATGGTCCACATCTAATAAACGGTCCGGGTTGAACCAGCTACCAATCAGTGAGGAGAAGATAGGCATGACAGATCACTATGGGGACAAAGGTCCGCGTTACCTATCCTTCACTACCTGCAAAGACTAGACAGAATATTGCTATTCTACGTTGTTTGCAAATAGTGAATATCTCAAAAGCAAAATCTATTCTGACAATAAAACAGGGAGCTACAATCAATCAATCAGTCAATCAGTCAATCAATCAGTGGGGAGAATAAGTAGGCCCGCAAAGGTCTGCGTTACCTACCCTTTCACCATCTGCAAAGAGGGAATCTGTTCTTTCCTGTTTGTAGACAGAGAATCTCCAGAAAACAATCCGCGAACGGTAGTTCGGGTTCAATCAATTAATCAGTGGGGGAGAAGGAAATCTCCAGAGAACAATCCACGAACCGTAGTTCGGGTTCAAACAATCAATCAGTGGGGGATAAAGATAGGCACGATGGATTACAATGGGGACGAAAGTCTGCGTTACCTATCCTTCACTGCTTGCAAAGAGAGAGAGCCTGTTGTTTCTCCGTTTGCAGACAGCGAATCTCCAAACGAATCAACAAAGGGATATACTAGTATTTTCCAAACAATCAAACAATCATTTCACAATTCGTCGTGTTTACACGACCTTACCCGGACCACATGGGCTGTTTCTCGTCTTCCGCGTCCAGCGCCCGATCGTCCTCCAATCTCCGATATTGCCACGGCACTCCTGATGGTTCCCAGTCAGGACCGTAGATCACTCGAGAGAGGTCGATTCGGAACCAGTGAAGTTCGGATGATCGGCTGCCAGACGAGGGTCTATTGGGCAGGAGCTCTCCCGATTGTTGCAGTCGTTCACTCTGTCGTCAGGACCTCTCCCACTGGATCCACGTGTCGCTGATGAGCCCCACATTTGGGACGCCAATTGTAAAAAAAGGTGGGAAGCAACCAATAAACAAAGATCCTTAAGTATTGCCCGGCGGTGTCGCCTCTTTAACCCACAAAATATTAATAAATGAAGAGGCAGGCGCTGGAGACTGGAAGGCAGGAAACAAGGGTTTATTCTCTCTGGAGGAGAACACATCAGTTCGGACAGCAAGTATCGTCACGAGGTGCTCTAACTGCATCTCTGAGGCCTGGCCTCTTATACACAGGTTTATTACTTTATTGCATAAAACACATCTCTGTCAACCCTTTGATGTACGGAAAGACATCCTCGGAATCCCCGCTTCAGGCCCGTTCCCACACACATTTACAGTTGAAGTCCCCACCCCGGTCACAACAGGTGATGATTCTTGCGCAGCTGGACATTCCGCCGATCCACGGAATGTGTGAGGTTGATCGGATCTCATGGGGTGGGGGCTTTGATCAACTCATGGATCCTTTGATGAGGGAAGCTTCCTACTGTACAGGAGGGGGGGGGGGGTAATAACAGTATCCGCAGGGCCAGGTGGCGGCCTGGGAACGAGTAAGACAAACGGGCATAAAGGAAAGGGGGGTTTTTATCAAAGGATCCGGGACCATGAAAAGAATGGAGAGAGGTGTTGCGCTGGGAACAGGATGGGGTTCCGAGGCAGAGCTGCGTGGTAGAGGGGCGTGATTCTCATGGAAGAGCAGCGCAGATGGAGAGGGTTTATGGCCCATGCATGAGAGAGCGGGGTGACCAGCGCTGGGGGGGTGCTTGTGAGGGCGAAGAGCCGTGCTGGGGGTCAGCGGCATGCAGAGGGTGGTTCTGACCAAGGCACCTAAAAATGGCGGGTGTGCACGACAAAAAGTGTGGCATCGGGGGAAAGGGCAAGATGGCGCAGATAATGTTTACCAAACCGTATTAATTTTCCACAACTCTTGCATCTTTCTGCAAAGGTCTTCCCTCTTCCTAACATCTTACCTCTTTCTGTTCTCCTCTTTCCTCTTTTTGCACCTCTCTTACCTCTTTCTGTAGCTCACTCTTTTCTCTTGGCTGTTTCTCCGCCTAACTTCCTCCCTTCCTCCCTTTTCTATGCCTCTCTTGCCTCTTTCTACACCTTGTAACTCGTTCTGCACTACTCTTGCCTTTTTCTGTATCTCTCTTGCCTTTTTTTCTACATCTCTTGCCTCTTTCTGCACCACTCTTGCATCTTTCTGCACCTCTCATGCCTCTTTCAACACATCTCTTAGCTCTTTCTGTACCACTCTTGCCTCTTTCTACACCTCTCTTGCATCTTTCTGCACCTCTCTTGCCTCTTTCTGCACCTCTCTTCATTCTGTATCTCTCTTGCCTCTTTCTGCACCTCTCTTCATTCTGTATCTCTCTTGCCTCTTTCTGCACATCTGTTGCATCTTTATGCACCTTTCTTGCCTCTCTCTGAACTTCTCTTGCTTCTTTCTGCAGCTCACTTTCTTCTTTTCTCACCCCGCTTGCCTCTTTCATCACCTCTTGCCTCTATCTGCAGCTCACTCTGTTCTATCTGTACATCTCATGCCTTGTTCTGCAAGTCTCTTGCCACGTTCTGCACATCTCTTGTCTCTTTCTACCGTTCACTCATTCCTTTCTGTACCTCTCTTGCCTCTTTCTGTACCTCTCTTGCCTCTTTCTGCACCTTTCTTTTCATTCTGTAGCTCTCTTTCATTTTACTGTACCTCTCCTGCCTCCTTCTGATCTTCTCTTGCCTCTTCTGTTTCTCACTTGCCTCTTTTATGTGCCTTCCTTCCTCTTTTTGCATATCATTTGCCTCTTTCTAACATCTTACCTCTTTTGTGCCTCTCTTGCCTCTTTTTGCACCTCGCTTGCTGCTTTATGCACATCTCTTGCCTCTTTCTGCAGCTCACTTGTCTCTATCTGCGCCTTTCTTCTTCTTTCTATACCCCTCTTCCCTCTTTCTAACATCTTACTTCTTTCTGTTCTTCTCTTGCCTCTTTCTGCATCTCTCTTGCCTCTTTCTGTAGCTCACTCTCTTCTATCACAACCTCTCTTGACTCTTTCTGCACCTCTCTTGCCTCTTTCTGCAGCTCATTCTCTTTTCTCTGTAGCTCTCTTGCCTCTTTCTGTACCTCTATTGCTTCTTTCTGCACCTTTCTTCTTCTTTCTGCACTTCTATTGCCTCTTTCTGCACCTTTCTTCTTCTTACTGCACCTCTCGTGCCTCTTTCTACATCAGTTTTGCCTTTATCTTTCTGCACTTCTCTTGCCTCTTTCTGGTCATATCTTGCCTCTTTATGCAAACCGCGTGCCTCTTTCTGCACATCTCTTGCCTCTTTCTGCATCTGTTTTGCCTCTTTCTGCACTTCTCTTACTTCTTTCTGCAGCTCATTGTCTTTTTTCTGTACTTCTCTCACCTCTTTCTGCCCTTGTTTGCCTCTTTCCGCATCTCTTGTCCCTCTTTCTGCAGCTGACTCTCATCTTTCTGCACCTCTCTTGCCTCTTTATACACCTTCATTGCCTCTTTCTGTACCTCTCTTGCCTCTTTCTATACCTCACTTGTATCTTTCTGCACCTTTTCACCTCTTTATGCACCTCTCTTGCTTCTTTTGTTACCTCTTACCTTTTCTGCACTACACTTGCCTCTCTCTGCAAGTCTCAAACCTCTTTCCGCACCTCT
Source organism: Lissotriton vulgaris (assembly GCF_964263255.1). Lineage (NCBI taxonomy): Eukaryota > Metazoa > Chordata > Amphibia > Caudata > Salamandridae > Lissotriton > Lissotriton vulgaris. The sequence goes on along the minus strand of NW_028255587.1, from coordinate 116,500 downwards.
CTTGCCTCTTTCTGCAGCTTACTCTCATCTATCCGTAGCTCTCTTGCCTCTTTATGTACCTCTCTTGCCTCTTTCTGCACCTCACTTGCAACTTTCTGCATGTCTCTTTTCTGTTTCTGCAAATCTGTTGCTTCTTATTCTATCTCTCTTGCCTCTTTCTGCACCTCTCTTCTTTCTCCAGCTCTTTTGCCTCTTTTTGCACCTCTCTTGCCTCTTTATGCACCTCTCCTACCTCAGTCTGTACTTCTGTTGCTTCTTTCTGAAGCTCACTTTATTCTTTCTGCACCTATTTTGCCTCTTTCTGTACCTCTCTTGCCTCTTGATGCAAAATTCTTGTCTCTTTTTGTAACTCTGTTGCCTCTTTATGCACCCCTCTTGCATCTTTCTGCAAATCTCTTCCTTCTGCACCTCTCTTGCCTCTTACTGCACATCTGTTGCCTCTTAATGCACCTCTCTTGCCTCTGTCTGTACTTCTTTCTGCAGCTCACTTTCTTCTTTCTCTATCCTCACTTTCCTCTTTCTACACCTCTCTTGCCTCTTTCTGCAGTTTACTCTCTTCTTTCTCACCTCTCCTGCCTCTTTCTACATCTCTCTTACCTCTTTATGCAACTCAGTTGCCTCTTTATGCACACCTCCTGTTTCTTTCTACAGCTTACTCTATTCTTTATGCACCTCTCTTGCCTATTTCTGTAGCTCACTCTCTTCTTTCTGCACATTTCTTGACTTTCTACACTTCTCTTCCCTCTTTCTGCAGCTCACTCACTAATTTCTGCACCTCTCTTGCCTCTTTCAGAACCTCTCTTCCCTCGTTCTGCAGCTCATGCTCATCTTTCTGCACCTCTCTTACCGCTTTCTACACCACTCTTGTCATTTTCTGTACCTCTCTTGCCTCTTTATGCACCTCTCATGTGTCTTTCTGCACTTCTTTTGGTTGTTTCAATAGTTCACTCTCTTCTTTCTGCACCTCTCCTGCCTCTGTTGGCACCTATTTTGCCTATATCTATTTCTCTCTTGCCTCTTTATGCACCTCTGTTATCTCTTTAGGCACATCTCTTGCCTCTGTCTGTAGTTTGCTTGTTCTTTCTTCACCTCTCTTGCCTCTTTTTTACCTCCATTCTGTCTTTCTACATATCACTTGTCTCTTTTTGTACCTCTTGTGCCTCTTTCTGCATATCTCTTATCTCTTTCTGATACTCTGTTGCCTCATTATGTACCTCCTTTGCCTCTTTCTGCACATCTGTTGCTTCTTTCTGCAGCTCACTTTCTTCTTTCATTACCTCTCTTGCCTCTGTTTGCAGTACACTCTCTTCTTTTTGCACCTCTTCTTCCTCTTTATGCAAATCTCCTGCCTATTTCTACATCTTTTTTTTCCTCTTTATGTACCTCTGTTGCCTCTTTACGCACTCCTCTTTTCTCTGTTTCCAATTTGCTTGCTTCTTTCTGTACCTCTCTTGCCTTCAATGTACCTAGATTCCCTCTTTTTGCACCACTCTTACCTCTTTCTGTACCTCTCTTGCCTCTTTCTACATATGTCTTGCCTCTTTGTACACATCTCTTGCCTTTTTGTATACATCTCTTGCCTCTTTCTGCACCACTCTTGCCTCTTTTTACACCTCTCGTGTATCTTTCCTTACCTTTATTGCCTCTTTCTGTACCTCTCTTGCCTCTTTCTGTACCTCTCTTCATTCTGTACTTCTCTTGCCTCTTTCTGCATGTCTATTGCCTCCTTATGCACCTCTCCTGCCTCTGTGTGCACTTCTCTTCCTTCTTTCTGCAGCTCACTCTCTTCTTTTCTCACACCGATTGCCTCTTTCTGCACCTCTCTTGCCTCTTTCTGCATCTCTCTCTCTTCTATCTCTACCTCTCTTGCCTCATTCTGCACCTATCTGGCCTCTTTCTGCATATCTCTTACATCATCCTGCACCTATCTTGCCTCTTTCTGTACCTCCCTTCTTTATGCACCTCTCTTGCCTCTTTGTGCACCTCTGTTGAGTCTTTTCGAAAGTCGCTTGCCTCTATCTGCACTTCTCTTGCTTCTTTCTGCAGCTCACTCTCTTCTTTCTGCTGCTCTCTTGCCTCTTTCTGTAGTTCACTCTCTTCTTTATGCACTTCTCTTGCATCTTTCTGCCCTCTGTTGCCTCTTTATGCAGTACACTCACTTCTTTTTGCACCTCTCATTCCTCTTCATGCAAATCTCTTGCCTAGTTCTACATCTCTTTTTCCTCTTTATGTACCTCTGTTGCCTCTTTATGCACTCCTCTTTTCTCTGTCTCCAATTTGCTTGCTTCTTTTTGTACCTCTCTTGCCTTCAATGTACCTATATTCCCTCTTTTTGCACCACTCTTACCTCTTTCTGTATCTCTCTTGCCTCTTTCTACATATCTCTTGCCTCTTTGTACACATCTCTTACCTCTTTCTACACCTCTCTTGCAACTTTCCTTACCTCTCTTGCCTCTTTCTGCACCTCTCTTCATTCTGTACTTCTCTTGCCTCTTTCTGTGTCTATTCCCTCTTTATGCACCTCTCCTGCCTGTGTCTACACTTCTCTTGCTTCTTTCTGCAGCTCACTCTTTTCTTTCCTCACACCGATTGCCTCTTTCTGCACCTCTCTTGCCTCTTTCTGCAGCTCACTCTCTTCTATTTGTACCTCTATTGCCTCGTTCTACACCTATCTTGCCTGTTTCTGCACATCTCTTGCCTCTTCCTGTACCTCTCTTGCCTCTTTCTGCACCTCCCTTCTTTCTTCACCTCTCTTGCCTCTTTCTGCACCTCTGTTGAGTCTTTATGAAAGTCCCTTACCACTGTCTGCACTTCTCTTGCTTCTTTCTGCAGCTCACTCTCTTATTTCTGAAGCTCTCTTGCCTCTTTCTGTAGTTCACTCTCTTCTTTCTGCACCTCTCTTGCATCTTTCTGCCCTCTGTTGCCTCTTTATGCACATCTTTTGCCTCTGTGCACAATTCCCTTGTTTCTTCCTGCAGCTCACACTCTTCTTTCTGTACCTCTCGCCATTTACTGCACCTCTCATTCTTCTTTCGGCACCTCTCTTGGTTCTTTCTGCAGTTCACTGTATTCTTTCTGCATCTCTCCTGCCTCTTTCTGCACCTCTCTTGCCTATTTCTAGATCTCTCTTGCCTCTATGTGCACCTTGGTTGCCTCTTATAGCACTTCTCTTGCCTCTGTCTTCAATTAGCTTAATTTTTTTTTTATCTCTCTGGCCTCTTTCCGTACCTCTGCTCCCTCTTTCTGCATTTCTTTTGTCTCTTTTTGTAACTCTGTTGCCTTTTTTTCTGCACATCTCTTGCCTCTTTATGCACTTCTCTTGCCTCTGTCTGCAATTAGCTTGCCTCTTTCTTCATCTCTCTTGCCTCTTTCTGTAACTCTATTCCCTTTTTCTGCATTTCTCTTTCTGTATATCTCTTGTCTCTTTCTGCAACTCTGTTGCCTCCTTCTGTACCTCTCTTGCCTATTTTTGCACCTCTCTTCTTTCTTAAGCTCTCTTGACTCATTCTGCACACCTGTTGCCTCTTTATGCACCTCTCTTACCTGGATCTGCACTTCTGTTGCTTCTTTCTGCAGCTCACTTTATTCTTTCTGCACCTTTCTTATATGTCTTTATTTCTGAATTTATTTAGTGTTTTATAGAGCGCAAATCAGACCGTGAGGGTCTCAGAGCGCTTTACAGTAGTATCAGGTGGGATACATAACAAAGGGGGGAGGAGAGTCCAGGGATAAGGGAACAAATAGAAACAGTATATGGTAAAACAAAACATTCATAATATTCGACTACTATAAGGGATAGGAGCAAAAATTATATAATAAACTAGAAAAGCAGTCTCATCACTCAGAAGGATTGTTCAAAGTGCAGGGTGGGTAACATAGGGGAAGGCAGCCAAGGAATAGTGCAATGATGATAGGTAAAGTCAGTTTGAGGGGGTGATTGTAGAGTAAGCTTTAGGAGAGGAATTTTTCCCATTAGGAAAGATTTGGTCAACTTTTTGAAGTGGGCTAGTGACAGCATCCTTTCAATGCCGGGTCAGAGTGAGTTCCCTATTCTTGGGGCGGCCCCAGAGAAAGCCCGAATGTATGTTCCTTATTTCATGAAGTGTACAGGTTGGAGAAAAGGGCTATGGCGGACCGGGAGTTTCTGATTCCTCCGGATAACACAAGTTTCTGTCCGAGAAAAGCAAAGGACTTGGAATAGAGAGCCTTGTGGGTGATGCAAGCCAGTTTGAATTGGATTCTGGCCTCAAGAGGAAGCCAGTTCAGAGTTTTCAGGTGGGGCGAGATGTGGTCAAACTTCTTAGAGCCAGTTAGAAGTTTGGCGGTGGCATTGAGGCAGGCTTTCAAAGGTGCCAGAGAGGTCTTGGGTAGGCCTGCAAGAGCGGAGCAAACATTTTCTAGTCGAGAGATAACTAAGGCCTGGATGGCCTTGATATGGCCCTGCATTTTCAGGTTGCCGTGTTAGGTAATTCCCAGGGATTTAGCAGAGTCCACAATGGTAGGAGAGCAGTTTAGCACTGTGATAGCCTTGGTCCAAACTTGAATGTCTGTATTGGCGTTGGGTGGCGAGATTAGGAGGAACTCTGTTTTTTAGGCACTGAGTTTATGCAGCTTGGATATGAGCCAGTGAACAGTTAGTTTTAAGGCCTCATTCAGGGAACAGACATCCTCCAGAGAAGAGATATTGATGTTGAGCTGTGTGTCATCGGCATACATGTGGTAGGAGATATTGGCAGTGAGCAGCACCTCTGAGAGCAGTTCGAGGTACAGATTGAAAAGAGTAGGGGATAAGGTTGATCCTTGGGGGACTCCAACTGTGGTGAGGAGGCGGATAGGTTGTCGTTGATCAGGATTCTCCACGAGAAGTTCTGGAGAAAGGATCGGAACCAAGCCAGCACAGTGCCATCCAGGCCCATCCTAAGTTTGAGGCGATTCAGGAGAATTTTGCACTTAACTGTGTCAAAAGCTGAGGATAGGTCAAGGAGGATCAAGAGACAGGTTTTGCCTTGGTCAAGGGCTTGAAAGGCATCATCGACAATGTGGAGGAATGTGATTTCCGTGCTGTGCCCTGGTCTCAAACCAGATTGCAAGTCATCTAGGAGGTGGAAGTTGGAGATGTGTTGGCTTCACTGTTGCTTTACACATTTTTCCAGCACTTTAGCTAGGAGAGGGATGTTAGTACAGGTCTGTAATTGTCAGGAGAGGCAGGATCTAAAGTGTTTTTTTTTTAGAATGGGGACCACCTGGACGGCTTTGAGAGAGTCAGGAATTGATCCCTGTAGGTGAGAGGAGTTGATTATAGTCGTCCAAGAGGGGATGACAGCCTGAGAAACAGAGGCAAGGCAGTTTGAAGGGAGAGTGTTCTTGAAGTGATTGTTGGGGCTTAAGGAGGAAAGAGTTTTTGAGATCGAATGTTCATCGAAGACTTTTAAGTTAGACCATGAAGCTTAGTTTTTGGGGGAGGTCTGGGAGGGCAGCCCTGAGTGGGGATGAGGAACAGGAGGGGTTTGGGAATTGGTAGCAGATATGAGTTCCTTTCCTAGTGCAGAGATTTTATCACAGAAGAAGGAGGAGAATTGCTCGCATGGGATTGTAGAAATAGGGGCTTCTTTGGATGGTTTAGCAAGTTTGTTTGATTGGTGTTTGACCAGCTAGAATAATTTGCGAGGTCTATTCTTAGCCTTATCCAGTTTAGCTCTGAAGAATTCTTTTTTAGAATTGATGATTTTTTTTGTTTCTTGCCAGACAGAGAAGTTTAAGATGGTCAGCGGTAGGGTGCTTTTTCCTGTTCCGTTCTGTTTGTCGGAGGGACCTCATCTCATTGCCTGCATATTTTGTGTCTCTTTCTGCAACTCTGTTGCCTCTTTCTGTACCTCTTGCATCTTTCTGCACCTCTCTTCTTTCTGCACCTCTCTTGTCTCTGTCTACACGTCTGTTGCTTCTTTCTGCAGCTCACTTTATTCTTTTCTGCACCTCTCTTGTCTCTTTCTGCACCTCCCTTGCCTCGTTCCGCATATCTCTTGTCTCTTTCTCTCTTTCTGCAACTCTCTTGCTTCTCTATGGACTTTGCTTGCCTCTTTTCGTACCTCTTTTGCCTCTTTCTACATATTGCTTGAATCTTTCTGCAACTCTGTTGCCTCTTTCTGTACCTCTCATGCCTCTTTCTGCACATCTCTTCTTTCTGCAGCTGTCTTGCCTAGTTCTGCACATCTGTTGCCTCTTTATGCACCTCTCTTGCCTTGGTCTGAACTTCTGTTGCTTCTTTCTGCTGCTTACTTTATTGTTAATGCACCTCTCTTATCTCTTTCTGCACCTCATGGGCCTCTTTATGCATATCTCTTGTCTCTTTCTGCGACTCTGTTGCCTCTTTCTGTATCTCTCTTGCCTCTTTTTGCCCCACTCTTCTTTCTCCAGATCTCTTGGCTCTTTCTGCACATCTGTTGCCTCTTTATGCACCTCTCTTACCTTGATCTGCACTTCTGTTGCTTCTTTCTGCAGCTCACTTTATTCTTTCTGCACCTCTCTTGCCTCTATCAGCATATCTCTTGTCTCCTTGTGCAACTATGTTGCCTCTTTCTGCATCGCTCTTGCCTCTTTCTGCACCTCTCTTCTTTCTCCAGATCTCTTGCCTCTTTCTGCACATCTGTTGCCTCTTTATGAACCTCCCTTACCTCAATCTGCACTTCTGTTGCACCTTTCTGCAGATCACTTTATGCGTTCTGCACCTCTCTTTCTTCACCTCTCCTGCCTCTTTCTGCACCTCTCTTACCTCTTTCTGCATATCTCTTGTCTCTTTCTGCAACTATGTTGACTTTTTCTGCACCTCTTTTGCCTCTTACTGTAACTATCTTCTTTCTTTAGATCTCTTGCCTCTCTCTGCTCATCTGTTGTCTCTTTATGCACCTCTCTTACCTCGATCTGCACTTCGTTGCTTCTTTCTGCAGGTAAGTTTATTCTTTCTGCACCTCTAGTGTCTCTTTCTGCACCAATCTTGCCTATTTCTGCATATCTCTTGTCTCTTTCTGCAACTATGTTGCCTCTTTCTGCACCTCTTTTGACTCTTACAGCACCTCTCTTCTTTCTCCAGATCTCTTGCCTCTCTCTGCTCACCTGTTGTCTCTTTATGCACCTCTCTTACCTCGATCTGCACTTCTGTTGCTTCTTTCTGCAGGTCAGTTTATTTTTTCTGCAACTCTAGTGTCTCTTTCTGCACCAATATTTCCTATTTCTGCATATCTCTTGTCTCTTTCTGTAACTCTGTTGCCTCCATCTGTACCTCTCTTGCCGCTTTCTGCACCTCTCTTAATTCTGTACTAACTTGCCTCTTTCTGCATGTCTATTGCCTCTGTATGAACCTCTCCTGCCTCTGTGTGCACTTCTCTTACTTCTTTCTGCAGCTCACTCTCTTCTTTCCTCACACCGATTGCCTCTTTCTGCACCTCTCTTGCCTCTTTCTCCAGCTCTCTCTCTTCTATCTGCACCTCTCTTGCCTCGTTCTGCACCTATCTGGCATCTTTCTGCACATCTCTTGCCTCGTCCTGCACCTCTCTTGCCTCATTATGCCCTCTGTTGCCTCTTTATGCACATCTTTTGCCTCTGTCCACAATTCCCTTGTTTCTTCCTGCAGCTCATACTCTTCTTTATGTACCTCTCGCCATTTACTTCACCTCTCATTCTTCGTTCTGCGCTTCTGTTGCTTCTTTCTGCAGCTCACTTTCTTCTTTCTTCACCTCTCTTTCCTGTTTATACAACCTCTCTTGTCTCTTTCTGCAACTCTCTTGCTTCTCTATGGACTTTGCTTGCCTCTTTTCGTACCTCTTTTGCCTCTTTCTACATATTGCTTGAATCTTTCTGCAACTCTGTTGCCTCTTTCTGTACCTCTCATGCCTCTTTCTGCACATCTCTTCTTTCTGCAGCTGTCTTGCCTAGTTCTGCACATCTGTTGCCTCTTTATGCACCTCTCTTGCCTTGGTCTGAACTTCTGTTGCTTCTTTCTGCTGCTTACTTTATTGTTAATGCACCTCTCTTATCTCTTTCTGCACCTCATGGGCCTCTTTATGCATATCTCTTGTCTCTTTCTGTGACTCTGTTGCCTCTTTCTGTACCTCTCTTGCCTCTTTTTGCCCCACTCTTCTTTCTCCAGATCTCTTGGCTCTTTCTGCACATCTGTTGCCTCTTTATGCACCTCTCTTACCTTGATCTGCACTTCTGTTGCTTCTTTCTGTAGCTCACTTTATTCTTTCTGCACCTCTCTTGCCTCTATCAGCATATCTCTTGTCTCCTTGTGCAACTATGTTGCCTCTTTCTGCATCGCTCTTGCCTCTTTCTGCACCTCTCTTCTTTCTCCAGATCTCTTGCCTCTTTCTGCACATCTGTTGCCTCTTTATGAACCTCTCTTACCTCAATCTGCACTTCTGTTGCACCTTTCTGCAGATCACTTTATACGTTTTGCACCTCTCTTTCTTCACCTCTTCTGCCTCTTTCTGCACCTCTCTTACCTCTTTCTGCATATCTCTTGTCTCTTTCTGCAACTATGTTGACTTTTTCTGCACCTCTTTTGCCTCTTACTGTAACTATCTTCTTTCTTTAGATCTCTTGCCTCTCTCTGCTCATCTGTTGTCTCTTTATGCACCTCTCTTACCTCGATCTGCACTTCGTTGCTTCTTTCTGCAGGTAAGTTTATTCTTTCTGCACCTCTAGTGTCTCTTTCTGCACCAATCTTGCCTATTTCTGCATATCTCTTGTCTCTTTCTGCAACTATGTTGCCTCTTTCTGCACCTCTTTTGACTCTTACAGCACCTCTCTTCTTTCTCCAGATCTCTTGCCTCTCTCTGCTCACCTGTTGTCTCTTTATGCACCTCTCTTACCTCGATCTGCACTTCTGTTGCTTCTTTCTGCAGGTCAGTTTATTTTTTCTGCAACTCTAGTGTCTCTTTCTGCACCAATATTTCCTATTTCTGCATATCTCTTGTCTCTTTCTGTAACTCTGTTGCCTCCATCTGTACCTCTCTTGCCGCTTTCTGCACCTCTCTTAATTCTGTACTAACTTGCCTCTTTCTGCATGTCTATTGCCTCTTTATGAACCTCTCCTGCCTCTGTGTGCACTTCTCTTACTTCTTTCTGCAGCTCACTCTCTTCTTTCCTCACACCGATTGCCTCTTTCTGCACCTCTCTTGCCTCTTTCTCCAGCTCTCTCTCTTCTATCTGCACCTCTCTTGCCTCGTTCTGCACCTATCTGGCCTCTTTCTGCACATCTCTTGCCTCGTCCTGCACCTCTCTTGCCTCATTATGCCCTCTGTTGCCTCTTTATGCACATCTTTTGCCTCTGTCCACAATTCCCTTGTTTCTTCCTGCAGCTCATACTCTTCTTTATGTACCTCTCGCCATTTACTTCACCTCTCATTCTTCGTTCTGTGCTTCTGTTGCTTCTTTCTGCAGCTCACTTTCTTCTTTCTTCACCTCTCTTTCCTGTTTATACAACCTCTCTTGCCTCTTTCTGCAGTACACTCACTTCTTTTTGCACCTCTCCTTCCTCTTTATGCAAATATCTTGCCTATTTCTACATCTCTATTTCCTCTTTATGTACCTCTGTTGCCTCTTTATGCACTCCTCTTTTCTCTGTCTTCAATTTGCTTGCTTCCTTCTGTACCTCTTTTGCCTTCAATGTACCTATATTCCCTCTTATTGCAAAACTCTTACCTCTTTCTGTACCTCTCTTGCCTCTTTCTACATATCTCTTGCCTCTTTGTACACATCTCTTGCCTTTTTGTATACATCTCTTGCCTCTTTTTGCACCACTCTTGCCTCTTTCTACACCTCTCTTGCATCTTTCCTTACCTTTATTGCCTCTTTCTGTACCTCTCTTGCCTATTTCTGCACCTCTCTTCTTTCTTCAGCTGTCTTGCCTAGTTCTTCACATCTGTTGCCTCTTTATGCACCTCTCTTGCCTTGGTCTGAACTTCTGTTGCTTCTTTCTGTGGCTTACTTTATTGCTAATGCACCTCTCTTATCTATTTCTGCACCTCATGGGCCTCTTTATGCATATCTCTTGTCTCTTTCTGCGACTCTGTTGCCTCTTTCTGTACCTCTCTTGCCTCTTTTTGCCCCACTCTTGTTTCTCCAGATCTCTTGCCTCTTTATGCACATCTGTTGCCCCTTTATGCACCTCTCTTACCTTGATCTGCACTTCTGTTGCTTCTTTCTGCAGCTCACTTTATTCTTTCTGCACCTCTCTTGCCTCTATCAGCATATCTCTTGTCTCTTTGTGCAACTATGTTGCCTCTTTCTGCATTGCTCTTGCCTCTCTCTGCACCTCTCTTCTTTCTCTAGATCTCTTGCCTCTTTCTGCAAATCTGTTGCCTCTTTATGCACCTCTCTTACCTCAATCTGCACTTCTGTTGCACCTTTCTGCAGATCCCTTTATGCTTTCTGCACCTCTCTTTCTTCACCTCTCCTGCCTCTTTCTGCACCTCTCTTACCTCTTTCTGCATATCTCTTGTCTCTTTCTGCAACTATGTTGCCTCTTTCTGCACCTCTTTTGCCTCTTACTGCACCTATCTTCTTTTTCCGGATCTCTTGCCTCTCTCTGCTCATCTGTTGTCTCTTTATGCACCTCTCTTACCTCGATCTGCACTTCTGTTGCTTCTTTCTGCAGGTAAGTTTATTCTTTCTGCACCTCTAGTGTCTCTTTCTGCACCAATATTGCCTATTTCTGCATATCTCTTGTCTCTTTCTGCAACTATGTTGCCTCTTTCTGCACCTCTTTTGCCTCTTACTGCACCTCTCTTCTTTCTCCAGATCTCTTGCCTCTCTCTGCTCATCTGTTGTCTCTTTATGCACCTCTCTTACCTCGATCTGCACTTCTGTTGCACCTTTCTGCAGATCACTTTATGCGTTCTGCACCTCTCTTTCTTCACCTCTCCTGCCTCTTTCTGCACCTCTCTTACCTCTTTCTGCATATCTCTTGTCTCTTTGTGGTAAATATTTGATTTACCGTCCTAATTTCTATGCAGGTAAGTACTTAAACAAAAATAACTCAATCGGGAAGAAAAAGGCAGAGTCCGTGGTGTTAGAGTTCTTAGGGGTTTTTATTCCTTAAAAAGGAATGGTCAGACCGGATATCATGTTCCTGCCACCACAAGGGTGCAGGAAGGGATAGAGCAATATTTTATTGACATTACATTTCTTTTATACTTAATATACATAACAGAAGTCAATGCAGAAGGCGTAACAGCTGAGAGAAACGAGATAAGGATACACACGTGTTAACAATACGTAATTAGAAGGCGTGAACTAGGCGTACACAGAGGTGTGTTCTGGAAACGTCATGTGAATGTGTCACAAGTGGGTGGCTCTATGACTGAATCTTGCAGTGTCAGCAGGAATCTAAGGTCTTGATGCGCGCGCAGCTGCATGACGTGTGACTGACGTGGAACTGGAGGGTGCAGGGGACTTGACATTTACACTAGCGGAAAGAGACAGAAGTCTGGCATGTCAGATCAACTCGTTCCTATATCATATCTGATATCTGATGTTTGGGGACAATATTATCTAGAAGGAAAGGTCTCTGAGGCAGAGGCTATCCTATACTGACTATGAGTGCGTGCATATGCGCCTACGTGTCTGTGGGTAGAGCGAGGGGGCATGGGCCTACCATAGTAACAGAGACATGAATTACTTGCATGGAGACAGAGAGGCCGGGCCCTTTGCTCTGCAGCTGAGGGATTGTTGATCTATTCTGCTGGACTGGAATGTGTTTTCGGGAAGCTAAGCTTGGCTATACTGATAAGGTGAAGGTAAACTACTGTCTTTGGCAGGCGAGCAGGCCGAGCCAGGCTCCGCTCGCCTCGCAGGGAGTAGGACAGAGTTCACGAAGGGGGGCATCCCACGTTGCAGTTCAGGAGACAGAGATGATTATTAAAAAGAGGCTTGATGGCAGAAAAACAGGGCCTAGCTCGCACAGAGCCAGAAAATACAGAAAGTGCACCATACAAAGACGGTGGCAAGGCATATTTAGGAACGGAATATCCGACCCATTCAGGGTAGATCTGAAAGAGGACATGTCAACGTTGGACGCAAATGCATTTGCGTCTTCATAGCTGGTACAGGAGGGAAGTTACATGCACTTTAATCTCGTACATGGAGACGGTGGGGTACACGCTAGGGAACATTTCCTGACCATAAAATTTATATTTCCTCATTCCCCCCTTGTTCCCTACGGACCCTTCATGATACATCAATCTTCATTAATCCATTTATTTGAGTAGTTAGCATCATCTGCTCATCCTTTTTCAAACGGGATTGGGGACGTTGGCTTGAATGGGGAGTACAGGATGTGGCGCACAGACCGCAAATCGCTGGCCCACATTGTAAACATAGACAGCAACTGAATACTATAAGTAGTATTACTCCAAAGAGTGACAGTATTTTCCATCCCCACGCTGAAATGGTGGTCCAGAGCCAACTGGACCAAGTCCAAGTGCCTGGATTCTGATGTAACTGACTAGCTATCTTATGGAGACGGGTAATAGCCTTATATACGGACGGAGCATTATCAGGAATGAAAACACAACAAGCTGACCCGAGGACCTTACAGGCTCCTCCGCGATCGGCGAGTATGACGTCAATAACAAGACGATTTTGAAGAACGACAAGTCTCATAGCAGACTGTTCCTCAGTCAAGTTACCTAGGGCGGAAGTAGTCTCTCTTACTACTGCTTCGAGAGTTCTGGTCAGGTGACGGATAGACTTACTATTAAAAACGGCTCCTAGATAAGGAAAAAGACCTTTATTGAAATCTGTGTACTTTTCCCATGCTGTTTCAGTATAGTCGACAATTGGGAGATCTCTCTTGGGTCTGTGAATTAGACGGGAATTTCTATGATAGTCAGGTGGAGCTAGAAAAACAGGTGGTAGTAGGAATGCAATGTAACAGGTACCATCCCAATCTAGTGGCAAACGTATGTATGCTGTCTGACCACATATAAAATAGGAATGACGTGTAGCTTTGAATGTGGACTTGCCTTTATCACTAAATTCGACCACAGTAGTACATTTACTATGACCCAGGTGTACGGAACCACTCTTTCTGACACATAATTCACCTTTGACTGGTAGTACTGACATAGTGGGCAAGTCTGGCTTGGTTTCGGATTCAACATTTAAAATCATGAGGTTAAGTGTAAAATTTCCTAATCCATATACTTCATTTTCTAGATCAGTTCCTGTCCTTTTGGGAAGGCCCTCCTTGTCAGGATAACATACGTTATGCAGAACTATGTTCAGGTTTCCCCATACCCAGTTGCCTTGGTAGATTACAGAATCGGAATCTAAGGAATTAATTAAACTGAACCATGCACCACATGATCCATTGTGCGTGAACGGGTACGGAAAAAGGGGCAGAACTCCCTTGTAATTCTGATAGGGAGGGAGTCGGCCACATATCCAACAATTGGTAGCATTGCTGATCTGCTGGGAATGGTGTAACATACGGATGAATGTATTGTTGCGCAGCGCAAGTCTGTATGACAATTCTTGGGGGGGTAACTCGCTAAAAGAATGCTTGGTAGTGTTATTAAAAGAATGCTGTGCACGTGTAGCAATAGGAAAGTAAACATGTAAGATTACACTCGTGACAATAATTATGAGACTTAAGGAAAACATAATCCATAATGTAACAATACAGTAACTTTTGAGTGATTTGCAATATCGTTGCTTCTTGATCTGTTTCTCTCTATCTCTCTCTCTATTGGGGTCTAGGGGATACATGTCAGAAACTATTTAACCGATTCACCTAGGGGAGGACTTAAACAATTAAACTGTCTGACTTGCTAGACCGCAGTTTGGATCGGTACTCCTCTTGCGGAGTTTTCTCTCTCAATGTTAATTTAGTGTCGTTAGAATCTAGGCAGTCCTTGGAGGGGGTGGACGAGTCAGACTTTGGCACCAGTTCGTTGCATCTCTTGATGTGACTCGTATGTATCCACCCCTTACGGACTTCCACCTTGATCGCAGTCCTCGTTGTTAGAAGGACGAGCTTCGGCTCCTGCCAGCGGGGCTCCAGCCGGCTCCTCCTGTCAAAATTACGGATCAATACCGTATCACCGAGGCGAACATCGTGTGGCTTTACATCAGTGTTGTCAGGAAAGGCTGCAGCAACCTGTGAACGACATGATTGGAGTGCAGACATCAAGGAGGCAAGGTAATCTGTCAACATATTACAATCAACATCGGTTATTTTCTTAGGCATGGGCGTCCCCCACATATTCGGTGGTCGGCCAAAGACCACTTCATACGGGGCTAGCCCTGATCTAGAATGGGGGACCATTCTCATGTAGAACAGTGCAACTGGCAGGGCGACTATCCAGTCGACCCCTTTCTCTTTACATATCTTGGCTAGGCGAGTTTTTAGTGTCTGATTGTGTCTCTCTACAAGGCCGGCGGCCTCGGGATGTCGGACGCAATGGAACTTCCACTGGTATCCTAACAGGAGTGAAACCTGTTTCATAAGCTCGGATGAGAATGGCTGTCCGTTATCTGAGTACACGATACGAGGCAAGCCGTACCGTGGGAAGAATTCTCGAACCAGCTGCTTGGCAGTGGTCGGGGCAGTGTAATCTGAGACTGGGTACGCTTCTGTCCAACGGGAAAGTGCACAAACAACTACGAGTACGTACTTGAATCCTCAACAACGTTCCATCTGGATATAATCCATCTGGAGGACTTCAAAAGGGTGATCGGGAGGATGAAATCCACCTTGCTCTACAGGGACGCTTTTACCTGGATTGAACTGACAACAGATCATGCAAGTACGCACTTTCTGTTTTGCTGCTGCTCGTAAATGTTTGTTGTACCAGAGATTCTGTAAACTGTCTAGCATGGCTTTTTCTCCCAGGTGAGCGGGACTATGTGCTGTATTTATTATTACTTGAACCATAGAGTCGGGGAGAAACCATATAGATTTTCCCTTCGTCATCCATCCCTGATCTGTCTGGACCCCTCCTAGTTCAATCCATTTCTTGATTTCATCTGGAGTCGCATGTGTCTGAATGTCGATTACATCTAGTGAGGGATCTTTAACCGTCATACAATGTGTCGGTACTATTGTCTTTGTCACATCAGTTGTCTGCGTGTGAGTCAATGCCGTATGTTTGGCTGTTTGGTCTGCCAGGTCGTTACCCTGGGAGATAGAATCTGTAACTTTCGTATGTGCTTTGCACTTCATGATGGATATACCTGAAGGCAAATGTATTGCTTCTAGTAGTGCTTGAATGAGCGGACCATGTTGGATCTTGGCACCGTGAGAGGTCAGGAAACCTCGTTCTTGCCATAACATTCCGAAGTCGTGTACAACTCCGAAAGCATAGCGTGAATCTGTGTATATGTTTACATTTCTGTTCTTTGCTAGTATACAGGCTCGGGTCAGAGCGATGAGCTCTGCTGCTTGAGCAGACAGTGTATCGATGCGATATGTTTCTTTAACTTCAGTTTCAGTGGTCACGGCATACGCGGCCACTAACTCTCCTGTACTTGTTCTTATACATGAACCGTCCACGTAAAGTGTCAGGTCTGGATTTGTCAATGGAACGTCTGCTAAGTCTCGTCGGGGCTTTGTTACTGCATTAATGATCTCTATACAATCATGCGGGGCTGAATCCGGCATAACCGAAGGTAACAATGTAGCGGGATTGAGAATGTTACAGCGTCTGATTTCTATGTGTGGCTGGAATAGCGTCAATTCATAACCTGTTAGTCGTGCAATAGTCAAGTGTTGTGTCTGGGTTCTGTTTAGAAGGACTTCTACAGAATGTGGAACTTCTACTGTTAGTTGGTGTCCTAACACTATTGAATCGCTTTGTCTGATTGCTAGGGCTGTCGCTGTGACTGACTTTAAGCACGCAGGGAGTGCCTGGGCTACTGGATCTAGTGTACTTGAAAAATAAGCGCAAGGCTTATGTGAACCTGCTTGATCTTGCGTGAGAACAGACAATGCTGTACCATCACGTTCTGTAACAAAAAGTGTAAAAGGTTTGTTGTAACATGGTGTCGCTAAAACTGGTGCTCTACATAAAGCTTTCTTTAATGTCTCAAAAGCCTGTGTATGTTCCTGAGTCCAAGGGAGGACAGTCGAAGTTGCTGCCTCCTGTGTTGTCAACTGTATCAGTGGTTTAGCTAGAAATGCATACTGAGGAATCCATTGTCTGCAGTACGAGGTGAGACCTATAAAGGCTCGCACTTCCTTTTGTGTCTGGGGTTGCGGCATATTTACAATAAGCTGAATGCGATCAGGTGTGAGCTGTCTCCCCACTTTGGACAGCAAGTGCCCAAGGTACACCACTTGCTGAACACAGAATTGTAGCTTCGAAGGAGACACCTTGTGTCCCTTGTCGGCCAGGAAATGTAAAACTGTCAGTGATGCTTGTTCACATTCATGTTCACTTCGTGCGGTGATCAGCAGATCATCGACGTATTGCAGTAAGGCAGTGTTAACTGGCATTTGGATACTATCAAGTTGTCTATTCAGTGCTTGACTATAGATGCTGGGGCTTTCTGTGAATCCTTGAGGTGCGCGTGAAAATTTGAAACTTCGTCCATTTAAACTGAATCCGAAGAGATATTGGCTCTCTGGATCAATGGGTACACTGAATAAGGCGTTCTTGAGGTCAATTACAGTAAAGAACATCGCTTCTGAATCAATGGCAGTTAGTAGGGATGATATGTCGGGGACCACAGGATACTGTGGTACAATGCATTTATTCAGCTCTCGCAAATCAATCACCAGCCGATATACAGGCGGCGCATTGGGATCAGTACGTTTAAGAATCGGAATGATAGGAGAATTACAGATATTTGAGTCGGTCTCTACGACCACTCCGTGGGCAATGAGCTCTTCAATGATTTCCAGTAAAGCCACTACAGCATCGGGGGGTAACTTGTATTGTCTGATTCGAGGTAAAACAACTCCTGGTTTGAGTGTGACACGGTATGGAGTAATATGCATACAACCTACATCAGTTGGGCCTTGTGCCCACAGGTGCTTCGGTACATTTTTCAATCTGACATCAAAATCTCGTAAGACATAGTGACCCTTAAAGTCACGGAGAAAGAGTCTAATTCCTTCCGGGGAGCAGCAAATCACAGCTCCTAGAGCCTTCAACGTCTTGATACCTAACAAGTTTTCTGGGCATGATTTTGTGAGTAACAGGTCTGTAACACGTGATAATGGACCTACTGCTAGGGAGACAGGTTCTGATACTTCGTTTACAATAGGCTGTCCTGAAAAACCAAGGGAAACATTCTGTGAGCCTGAGAGGGGTGCCCCTGGAACCTCATTGTGACTGATTGTGGTGCGACTTGCCCCTGTGTCAATTAAAAACTTTCTGTCTTTTCCTAATACTTGACTGTGTACGTAAGGACCCTCTTGATGTACAGGAATCTCAATAAGAGGCAAGCCAACCTCCCTCTCTAGGCTGTTTGATGTATATCGCTGATAATCGGGGTAATCAGATTGGGCATACTGGTACATCTGTTGTGAGACCTGCTGTGTCGCGGCAATGGGCTGTGCTACCGCTACGGTCTGTACTGTATGTGGTGGAGCATGCGTAGGCTGTATATTCTGTGAGGTCTGTTGCTGGACCTGGTCTTGTCTGGGCTGACGCGGTCTTTCTTTAGTTTTACCTGTTGCTATATTGTGTTTCAGAACTGCACATTCGTGTACGTAGTGGCCTGGCTGCTTGCAATAGTTGCATGTCCCTTTAACGGGAGCGGCCGAATTACTTGTATGGGTCGCACCCTTTTTCTGACCGTCGGCTGGAACCGACTGGGCTACTAACATTTTCATTTTCGTGTCTTTCATACGTCTCTGTTCATGATCTTGTTCTTCCCTAATTCTGTTCTGGTGATATTGTAACATTTGTAACATCTGGGATGGCGTATTTGCTTGCCATGTACTCTCGACTTTATATACCCGATTCTTAACTAATGTCAGGGAATTCTCGACTAGCTTTGTTACAAAAAGGTGCGGGTATGACTCGCTACCTGGTTTTAGGCCACTATTTATAATGAAACATTTCTCGAATCTTGAGTAGAAGTCACTGGTATCTTCATCGTGTTTCTGTTTGCAGGCTGAGATCGCGTCCCAGTCTTCCTTTTTAGTTGTCAATAATCTTGGCAGAACTTGTACTATTAAACCTGGTAATGCTTTAGCTTTCTCCCCAAGGCCTAGCCCTGGAGTACGAATTTTTTCCACGTCTTCTATTTCGGTCCATATAATCTTTTTATCTCCCACCTCCCATTCTCTTTCCTTGAGTTTCTCATAGATGCCGGTAGGCAACAGTACTTTTAACACTTTCATAATATCAGTATATGTGTAATCTCCCATGAGTAACATGTCCTTAAGTTCTCTGTGAAAACCCACAGGGTCTTTATCGTGACAGGGTACTAGTTTCTTCATTTCTAACAGTTCTAACTTTGTCAGGGGAGTGTACACATACACGCGTTTCAGAGTATTATCGGTACCCATAACTGGGTGTACTTCTCGTAAAGGATTCTGTCTGTCTAAATGTTCCAGATGAAACATTTTTCTTTCTGGGGGCAGAGCTGAAACATGTTGGGGGCCTAAGAAAGCGTTATATCTATGTCGTTGTTCTAGAATTATGTGTATTAACCTGGTACTTAGGCCTCTCCATCTATTCATAAGTAATGCTTCTAATGTATCATGTAAGGGACCTGGATCGGAATGTTCGTTTCGGTATAACGTGAGAAGGTGCTGAATCATGTATACACCTGCTAACTTCTGCTCGTCTGGGGAAAGGTTCAGAAATGTCTGTGCTACTGTATCATCATTGTATATGCTAGGATCGTCAGCCCATAGTACTGCGGATCGGGCTAGTTCTTGTTCATCCATAGAATTGAGTACATGGTACCCCATTCGGTCTTGAAGTCTTTTATCGGTATCTTGAAACAGATGTTCTGGAGAATTCGGTTTTGTTATGCCAGAGAGAAAAACTCTCTTGCTTTCTGGGCGAATGCCTTTCCTAAGGTAAGTTCCCTTACCTACATACGCTATCATGTCTGTAGTCTTTTCTGGTTCTTCAGGTTCGTCCTCCTCCGAGGACTTGTCATTATCTTTTTCTTGTTCCTTTCTGTGTATTTCTATTACTTCCTTTCTTATTATCCTGTACATGCTCGCTATACAATTCTGTTTGTCATGCTTTCCTTCGGCTATACTTTGACCCCATCGGTTTAATGCTTCCATCTCTTCCTGGTCTACCCCAGGCCTGTCTCGGTCTCTTATTAGGCAATTTATGAAAAAACGTAGTATATATGCTTGAGTGTCAACTTTCTGGTGTGCCATGGCGTCTTTAATACTTTCAGGCTGGTCCCCAGTCTGGACAAAGTGATATATTCTGTCTAGGTGGTCAGTCATTCCTGGGAATAACACTAGGTAATCTGTAGCTTGTCGTAAGCGTAGTGATGCTATCAACATTCTATCGTCTTTACCGGGTACTGGATCGTATCTGCAAACTGGAAGGGGTTCTTTGAGTATATCGAGGCGGGGTGATTGGAGCGTAGGTTGCTTCAGTAGGTCTCTAAGATTTAATCTATGTGATGCTGGCGGGGTCTGGAAATCTGCTGTCACACCTCCAGAGGCGGAGGCTTGAGCATTACTTCTCTGTGGAGTCTGTATCTGTACCTGAACTTGTCTCCTATTAGGATCAGGCAAAAGCGGATTTGGTATATTAACCTTAGGTGTAGGAAGTGGTGGAGGTGGAGGAACAGGCTGTCGAACGGGTGAACTTTGTTGTGGTAAGGGCGGGACATTGTCTTGGAGCGGGTTGCCACCTCCGTCACCGTCAGTAGGCGGTGCATGGGCACGTGGATTGGTGTAAGCGGGAGCTACATCATCTAGATAGGAGGCAAGAAATATGTCTTTAGTAGTCTTGTGATTTACTTTAGTCGGAACCAGTGGTGGCGGCAGATTCTTTGGTATTTCTGAAGTGGCTTCAGGCGAACCCTCGGTCACTAACTACATGCCATTTACAAGGTTATTTTGTGCACGGTCTACTTGTTCTGCCTTTACTCGGATCCCTTCAATAACCAATTCATTTTCACGGGCTTTATCTGACTCTTCTCTATGTCTATCTTCTCTACGGAGTGCTTTTTCGGCACGTTTATGTGATTCCTTACGCCAAAATTCTATGGCATCTTTCTGGGATTGTCTGGCTTTCTTTTTCCATAACGCCTCTTCTACTTTCAGGATGCACTCGGCATCCCATGTTCCTGTAGCGGGCCATCTGTGTCTTTCTTCTAGGTGCTTAGTATAGTCGGCCCATTAATCTAGATACGGTATGGCGTCTATGCCATGTTTATGATACATGAAATTTCCGGGAGTGTCCCTAGGGGGGATAGGAATTTCTTCCTCTAACATCCCTTTCCTAGTTCCTATTTGTCTTAACTTATTGAACAGCGGCATCTTGTTACTTGGTTCTGAATACTCGGTGCTTGTCACTTACTTTTGAACGCAGCTAGTGATACAAAAACACAGTAATGTACATCAAACAGTCACTCATACCACGACATTAATCACATAGAACATTTTCTGAACACATATAACTACCCTTGATTCTGAATGTACTGCTAAACAGCACAGATACACTGCTATAAAGACAGTGCAAGAACTTGAATAACGGATATACTGCTAAACAGTACAGATACACTGTCTAAAACAGTGCAGACCGCGTTTGTGTACCCAAACCCGTCTTTACCGGATACATAGTAATGCACCCGTCTAGATGCGTCCCCAGCAATGGTACTCACCGGGAAGCACGAAAACAGAAGGCCTCGGAAAACTCGACTGGACTGGACCGGACTGGACTGGACTCGGCTCGACACGTGGATACTTCGGAACTTCGGAACTGGTGGGCCTCTTGACACCTCGGACCTTGCTTCTTTCGGCTAGGCTCTGGTCGGGATCCTCCGCACTCCTCACCGCCTCGTCTGGGTGCTGATTGCAGTCTTCGTCACCTCCATGGGCCAGAGGGAGATACAGGAAATCCTGCCGGTACGCGTAGTTCCGTCTAACTGATGGCAGGGGACAGAGCTTGCAACGCACCAACTGGCGCGTGGGGTGGGGGAGGGGTCCCTATTCGGGCGCCAAATTAATGTGGTAAATATTTGATTTACCGTCCTAATTTCTATGCAGGTAAGTACTTAAACAAAAATAACTCAATCGGGAAGAAAAAGGCAGAGTCCGTGGTGTTAGAGTTCTTAGGGGTTTTTATTCCTTAAAAAGGAATGGTCAGACCGGATATCATGTTCCTGCCACCACAAGGGTGCAGGAAGGGATAGAGCAATATTTTATTGACATTACATTTCTTTTATACTTAATATACATAACAGAAGTCAATGCAGAAGGCGTAACAGCTGAGAGAAACGAGATAAGGATACACACGTGTTAACAATACGTAATTAAAAGGCGTGAACTAGGCGTACACAGAGGTGTGTTCTGGAAACGTCATGTGAATGTGTCACAAGTGGGTGGCTCTATGACTGAATCTTGCAGTGTCAGCAGGAATCTAAGGTCTTGATGCGCGCGCAGCTGCATGACGTGTGACTGACGTGGAACTGGAGGGTGCAGGGGACTTGACATTTACACTAGCGGAAAGAGACAGAAGTCTGGCATGTCAGTTCAACTCGTTCCTATATCATATCTGATATCTGATGTTTGGGGACAATATTATCTAGAAGGAAAGGTCTCTGAGGCAGAGGCTATCCTATACTGACTATGAGTGCGTGCATATGCGCCTACGTGTCTGTGGGTAGAGCGAGGGGGCATGGGCCTACCATAGTAACAGAGACATGAATTACTTGCATGGAGACAGAGAGGCCGGGCCCTTTGCTCTGCAGCTGAGGGATTGTTGATCTATTCTGCTGGACTGGAATGTGTTTTCGGGAAGCTAAGCTTGGCTATACTGATAAGGTGAAGGTAAACTACTGTCTTTGGCAGGCGAGCAGGCCGAGCCAGGCTCCGCTCGCCTCGCAGGGAGTAGGACAGAGTTCACGAAGGGGGGCATCCCACGTTGCAGTTCAGGAGACAGAGATGATTATTAAAAAGAGGCTTGATGGCAGAAAAACAGGGCCTAGCTCGCACAGAGCCAGAAAATACAGAAAGTGCACCATACAAAGACGGTGGCAAGGCATACTTAGGAACTGAATATCAGACCCATTCATGGTGGATCTGAAAGAGGACATGTCAACGTTGGACGCAAATGCATTTACGTCTTCATAGCTGGTACAGGAGGGAAGTTACATGCACTTTAATCTCGTACATGGAGACGGTGGGGTACACGCTAGGGAACATTTCTTGACCATAAAATTTATATTTCCTCATCTTTCTGCAACTATGTTGACTTTTTCTGCACCTCTTTTGCCTCTTACTGCACCTATCTTCTTTTTCTGGATCTCTTGCCTCTCTCTGCTCATCTGTTGTCTCTTTATGCACCTCTCTTACCTCGATCTGCACTTCTGTTGCTTCTTTCTGCAGGTAAGTTTATTCTTTCTGCACCTCTAGTGTCTCTTTCTGCACCAATATTGCCTATTTCTGCATATCTCTTGTCTCTTTCTGCAACTATGTTGCCTCTTTCTGCACCTCTTTTGCCTCTTACTGCACCTCTCTTCTTTCTCCAGATCTCTTGCCTCTCTCTGCTCATCTGTTGTCTCTTTATGCACCTCTCTTACCTCGATCTGCACTTCTGTTGCACCTTTCTGCAGATCACTTTATGCGTTCTGCACCTCTCTTTCTTCACCTCTCCTGCCTCTTTCTGCACCTCTCTTGCCTCTTTCTGCATATCTCTTGTCTCTTTCTGCAACTATGTTGACTTTTTCTGCACCTCTTTTGCCTCTTACTGCAACTATCTTCTTTCTTCAGATCTCTTGCCTCTCTCTGCTCATCTGTTGTCTCTTTATGCACCTCTCTTACCTCGATCTGCACTTCTGTTGCTTCTTTCTGCAGGCCAGTTTATTTTTTCTGCACCTCTAGTGTCTCTTTCTGCACCAATAATTCCTATTTCTGCATATCTCTTGTCTCTTTCTGTAACTCTGTTGCCTCCATCTGTACCTCTCTTGCTGCTTTCTGCACCTCTCTTAATTCTGTACTAACTTGCCTCTTTCTGCATGTCTATTGCCTCTTTATGAACCTCTCCTGCCTCTGTGTGCACTTCTCTTACTTCTTTCTGCAGCTCACTCTCTTCTTTCCTCACACCGATTGCCTCTTTCTGCACCTCTTTTGCCTCTTTCTCCAGCTCTCTCTCTTCTATCTGTACCTCTCTGGCCTCGTTCTGCACCTATCTGGCCTCTTTCTGCACATCTCTTGCCTCGTCCTGCACCTCTCTTGCCTCATTATGCCCTCTGTTGCCTCTTTATGCACATCTTTTGCCTCTGTCCACAATTCCCTTGTTTCTTCCTGCAGCTCATACTCTTCTTTATGTACCTCTCGCCATTTACTTCACCTCTCATTCGTCGTTCTGCACTTCTGTTGCTTCTTTCTGCAGCTCACTTTCTTCTTTCTTCACCTCTCTTTCCTGTTTAAACAACCTCTCTTGCCTCTTTCTGCAGTACACTCACTTCTTTTTGCACCTCTCCTTCCTCTTTATGCAAATCTCTTGCCTGTTTCTACATCTCTATTTCCTCTTTATGTACCTCTGTTGCCTCTTTATGCACTCCTCTTTTCTCTGTCTTCAATTTGCTTGCTTCCTTCTGTACCTCTTTTGCCTTCAATGTACCTATATTCCCTCTTATTGCAAAACTCTTACCTCTTTCTGTACCTCTCTTGCCTCTTTCTACATATCTCTTGCCTCTTTGTACACATCTCTTGCCTTTTTGTATACATCTCTTGCCTCTTTCTGCACCACTCTTGCCTCTTTCTACACCTCTCTTGCATCTTTCCTTACCTGTATTGCCTCTTTCTGTACCTCTCTTGCCTATTTCTGCACCTCTCTTCTTTCTTCAGCTGTCTTGCCTAGTTCTTCACATCTGTTGCCTCTTTGTGCACCTCTCTTGCCTTGGTCTGAACTTCTGTTGCTTCTTTCTGCGGCTTACTTTATTGCTAATGCACCTCTCTTATCTATTTCTGCACCTCATGGGCCTCTTTATGCATATCTCTTGTCTCTTTCTGCGACTCTGTTGCCTCTTTCTGTACCTCTCTTGCCTCTTTTTGCCCCACTCTTGTTTCTCCAGATCTCTTGCCTCTTTATGCACATCTGTTGCCCCTTTATGCACCTCTCTTACCTTGATCTGCACTTCTGTTGCTTCTTTCTGCAGCTCACTTTATTCTTTCTGCACCTCTCTTGCCTCTAACAGCATATCTCTTGTCTCTTTGTGCAACTATGTTGCCTCTTTCTGCATCGCTCTTGCCTCTTTCTGCACCTCTTTTCTTTCTCTAGATCTCTTGCCTCTTTTTGCAAATCTGTTGCCTCTTTATGCACTTCTCTTACCTCAATCTGCACTTCTGTTGCACCTTTCTGCAGATCCCTTTATGCTTTCTGCACCTCTCTTTCTTCACCTCTCCTGCCTCTTTCTGCACCTCTCTTACAACTTTCTGCATATCTCTTGTCTCTTTCTGCAACTATGTTGCCTCTTTCTGCACCTCTTTTGCCTCTTACTGCACCTATCTTCTTTCTCCAGATCTCTTGCCTCTCTCTGCTCATCTGTTGTCTCTTTATGCACCTCTCTTACCTCGATCTGCACTTCTGTTGCTTCTTTCTGCAGGTAAGTTTATTCTTTCTGCACCTCTAGTGTCTCTTTCTGCACCAATATTGCCTATTTCTGCATATCTCTTGTCTCTTTCTGCAACTATGTTGCCTCTTTCTGCACCTCTTTTGCCTCTTACTGCACCTCTCTTCTTTCTCCAGATCTCTTGCCTCTCTCTGCTCATCTGTTGTCTCTTTATGCACCTCTCTTACCTCGATCTGCACTTCTGTTGCACCTTTCTGCAGATCACTTTATGCGTTCTGCACCTCTCTTTCTTCACCTCTCCTGCCTCTTTCTGCACCTCTCTTACCTCTTTCTGCATATCTCTTGTCTCTTTCTGCAACTATGTTGACTTTTTCTGCACCTCTTTTGCCTCTTACTGCAACTATCTTCTTTCTTCAGATCTCTTGCCTCTCTCTGCTCATCTGTTGTCTCTTTATGCACCTCTCTTACCTCGATCTGCACTTCTGTTGCTTCTTTCTGCAGGCCAGTTTATTTTTTCTGCACCTCTAGTGTCTCTTTCTGCACCAATAATTCCTATTTCTGCATATCTCTTGTCTCTTTCTGTAACTCTGTTGCCTCCATCTGTACCTCTCTTGCTGCTTTCTGCACCTCTCTTAATTCTGTACTAACTTGCCTCTTTCTGCATGTCTATTGCCTCTTTATGAACCTCTCCTGCCTCTGTGTGCACTTCTCTTACTTCTTTCTGCAGCTCACTCTCTTCTTTCCTCACACCGATTGCCTCTTTCTGCACCTCTTTTGCCTCTTTCTCCAGCTCTATCTCTTCTATCTGTACCTCTCTGGCCTCGTTCTGCACCTATCTGGCCTCTTTCTGCACATCTCTTGCCTCGTCCTGCACCTCTCTTGCCTCATTATGCCCTCTGTTGCCTCTTTATGCACATCTTTTGCCTCTGTCCACAATTCCCTTGTTTCTTCCTGCAGCTCATACTCTTCTTTATGTACCTCTTGCCATTTACTTCACCTCTCATTCGTCGTTCTGCACTTCTGTTGCTTCTTTTTGCAGCTCAATTTCTTCTTTCTTCACCTCTCTTTCCTGTTTAAACAACCTCTCTTGCCTCTTTCTGCAGTACACTCACTTCTTTTTGCACCTCTCCTTCCTCTTTATGCAAATCTCTTGCCTGTTTCTACATCTCTATTTCCTCTTTATGTACCTCTGTTGCCTCTTTATGCACTCCTCTTTTCTCTGTCTTCAATTTGCTTGCTTCCTTCTGTACCTCTTTTGCCTTCAATGTACCTATATTCCCTCTTATTGCAAAACTCTTACCTCTTTCTGTACCTCTCTTGCCTCTTTCTACATATCTCTTGCCTCTTTGTACACATCTCTTGCCTTTTTGTATACATCTCTTGCCTCTTTCTGCACCACTCTTGCCTCTTTCTACACCTCTCTTGCATCTTTCCTTACCTTTATTGCCTCTTTCTGTACCTCTCTTGCCTATTTCTGCACCTCTCTTCTTTCTTCAGCTGTCTTGCCTAGTTCTTCACATCTGTTGCCTCTTTGTGCACCTCTCTTGCCTTGGTCTGAACTTCTGTTGCTTCTTTCTGCGGCTTACTTTATTGCTAATGCACCTCTCTTATCTATTTCTGCACCTCATGGGCCTCTTTATGCATATCTCTTGTCTCTTTCTGCGACTCTGTTGCCTCTTTCTGTACCTCTCTTGCCTCTTTTTGCCCCACTCTTGTTTCTCCAGATCTCTTGCCTCTTTATGCACATCTGTTGCCCCTTTATGCACCTCTCTTACCTTGATCTGCACTTCTGTTGATTCTTTCTGCAGCTCACTTTATTCTTTCTGCACCTCTCTTGCCTCTATCAGCGTATCTCTTGTCTCTTTGTGCAACTATGTTGCCTCTTTCTGCATCGCTCTTGCCTCTTTCTGCACCTCTCTTCTTTCTCTAGATCTCTTGCCTCTTTCTGCAAATCTGTTGCCTCTTTATGCACCTCTCTTACCTCAATCTGCACTTCTGTTGCACCTTTCTGCAGATCCCTTTATGCTTTCTGCACCTCTCTTTCTTCACCTCTCCTGCCTCTTTCTGCACCTCTCTTACCTCTTTCTGCATATCTCTTGTCTCTTTCTGCAACTATGTTGACTTTTTCTGCACCTCTTTTGCCTCTTACTGCAACTATCTTCTTTCTTCAGATCTCTTGCCTCTCTCTGCTCATCTGTTGTCTCTTTATGCACCTGTCTTACCTCGATCTGCACTTTGTTGCTTCTTTCTGCAGGTAAGTTTATTCTTTCTGCACCTCTAGTGTCTCTTTCTGCACCAATCTTGCCTATTTCTGAATTTCTCTTGTCTCTTTCTGCAACTATGTTGCCTCTTTCTGCACCTCTTTTGCCTCTTACTGCACCTCTCTTCTTTCTCCAGATCTCTTGCCTCTCTCTGCTCACCTGTTGTCTCTTTATGCACCTCTCTTACCTCGATCTGCACTTCTGTTGCTTCTTTCTGCAGGCCAGTTTATTTTTTCTGCACCTCTAGTGTCTCTTTCTGCACCAATAATTCCTATTTCTGCATCGCTCTTGCCTCTTTCTGCACCTCTCTTCTTTCTCTAGATCTCTTGCCTCTTTTTGCAAATCTGTTGCCTCTTTATGCACTTCTCTTACCTCAGTCTGCACTTCTGTTGCACCTTTCTGCAGATCCCTTTATGCTTTCTGCACCTCTCTTTCTTCACCTCTCCTGCCTCTTTCTGCACCTCTCTTACAACTTTCTGCATATCTCTTGTCTCTTTCTGCAACTATGTTGCCTCTTTCTGCACCTCTTTTGCCTCTTACTGCACCTATCTTCTTTCTCCAGATCTCTTGCCTCTCTCTGCTCATCTGTTGTCTCTTTATGCACCTCTCTTACCTCGATCTGCACTTCTGTTGCTTCTTTCTGCAGGTAAGTTTATTCTTTCTGCACCTCTAGTGTCTCTTTCTGCACCAATATTGCCTATTTCTGCATATCTCTTGTCTCTTTCTGCAACTATGTTGCCTCTTTCTGCACCTCTTTTGCCTCTTACTGCACCTCTCTTCTTTCTCCAGATCTCTTGCCTCTCTCTGCTCATCTGTTGTCTCTTTATGCACCTCTCTTACCTCGATCTGAACTTCTGTTGCTTCTTTCTGCAGGTCAGTTTATTCTTTCTGCACCTCTAGTGTCTCTTTCTGCACCAATAATTCCTATTTCTGCATATCTCTTGTCTCTTTCTGTAACTCTGTTGCCTCCATCTGTACCTCTCTTGCTGCTTTCTGCCCCTCTCTTAATTCTGTACTAACTTGCCTCTTTCAGCATGTCTATTGCCTCTTTATGAACCTCTCCTGCCTCTGTGTGCACTTCTCTTACTTCTTTCTGCAGCTCACTCTCTTCTTTCCTCACACCGATTGCCTCTTTCTGCACCTCTCTTGCCTCTTTCTGCAGCTCTCTCTCTTCTATCTGTACCTCTCTTGCCTCGTTCTGCACCTATCTGGCCTCTTTCTGCACATCTCTTGCCTCGTCCTGCACCTCTCTTGCCTCTTTCTGCCCTCTGTTGCCTCTTTATGCACATCTTTTGCCTCTGTCCACAATTCCCTTGTTTCTTCCTGCAGCTCTTACTCTTCTTTATGTACCTCTCGCCATTTACTTCACCTCTCATTCTTCGTTCTGCACTTCTGTTGCTTCTTTCTGCAGCTCACTTTCTTCTTTCTTCACCTCTCTTTCCTGTTTCTACAACCTCTCTTGCCTCTTTCTGCAGTACACTCACTTCTTTTTGCACCGCTCCTTCCTCTTTATGCAAATCTCTTGCCTGTTTCTACATCTCTATTTCCTCTTTATGTACCTCTGTTGCCTCTTTATGCACTCCTCTTTTCTCTGTCTCCAATTTGCTTGCTTCTTTCTGTACCTCTCTTGCCTTTAATGAACCTATATTCCCTCTTATTGCAAAACTCTTACCTCTTTCTGTACCTCTCTTGCCCATTTCTACATATCTCTTGCCTCTTTGTACACATCTCTTGCCTTTTTGTACACATCTCTTGCCTCTTTCTGGACCGCTCTTGCCTCTTTCCACACCTCTCTTGCATCTTTCTGTACCTTTATTGGCTCTTTCTGTACCTCTCTTGCCTCTTTCTGCACCTCTCTTCATTCTGTACTTCTCTTGCCTCTTTCTGCATGTCTATTGCCTCTTTATGCACCTCTCCTGCCTCTGTCTGCACTTCTCTTGCTTCTTCCTGCAGCTCACTCTCTTCTTTCCTTACACCGATTGCCTCTTTTTGCACCTCTCTTGCCTCTTTCTTTAGCTCACTCTCTTCTATTTGTACCTCTCTTGCATCGTTCTGCACCTATCTTGCCTCTTTCTGCACATCTCTTGCCTCTTCTTGTACCTCTCTTGCCTCTTTCTGCACCTCCCTTCTTTCTTCACCTCTATTTCCTCTTTCTGCACCTCTGTTTAGTCTTTATGCATCTTTTGCCTCTGTGCACAATTCCCTCATTTCTTCCTGCAGCTCACACTCTTCTTTCTGTACCTCTCACCATTTACTGTACCTCTCATTCTTCTTTCTGCACCTCTCTTGGTTCTTTCTGCAGTTCACTGTATTCTTTTTGCATCTCTCCTGCCTCTTTCTGCACCTCTCTTGCCTATTTCTACATCTCTCTTTCTGCAACTCTGTTGCCTCTTTCTGTATCTCTCTTGCCTCTTTTTGCATCTCTCTTCTTTCTTAAGCTCTCTTGCCTCATTCTGCACACCTGTTGCCTCTTTATGCACCTCTCATACCTGGATCTGCACTTCTGTTGCTTCTTTCTGCAGCTCACTTTATTCTTTCTGCACCTCTCTTGTATTTCTTTATTTATTTAGTGTTTTATAGAGCACAAATCAGACCCGTGAGGGTATCAGAGTGCTTTACAGTAATATCAGGTGGGATGCATAACAAAGGGGGGAGGAGAGTCCAGGGATAAGGGAACAAATAGAAACAGTATATGGTAAAACAAAACATTCATTAGATTCAACTACTATCAGGGATAGGAGCAACAATGATGCAATAAACTAGAAAAGCAGTCTCATCACCCAGAAGGATTTTTCAAAGTGATGGGTGGGTAACATAGGGGAAGGCATCCAAGGAATAGTGCAATGATGATAGGTATCGTCAGGTTGAGGGGGTGATTGTAGTGTGAGCTTTAGGAGAGGAATTTGCCCATTAGGAAAGATTTGGTCTCCTTTTTGAAGTGGTCTAGTGACAGCATCCTTTTAATGCCGGGTCGGAGTGAGTTCCATATTCATGGGCGGCCCCAGAGAAAGCCGGAATGTATGTTCTTTATTTCATGAAGTGTGCAGGTTGGCGCAAAAGGGCTCTGGCGGACCGGGAGTTTCTAATTCCTCTGGATAACACAAGTTTCTGTGCGAGAAAAGCAGGGGACTTGGAATAGAGAGCCTTGTGGGTGATGCAAGCCAGTTTGAATTGGATTCTGGCATCAAGAGGAAGCCAGTTCAGAGTTTTGAGGTGGGGCGAGATGTGGTCAAACTTCTTAGAGCCAGTTAGAAGTTTGGCGGTGGCGTTCAGGCAGGCTTTCAAAGGTGCCAGAGAGGTCTTGGGTAGGCCTGCGAGAGTGGAGCAACCATATTCTAGTCGAGAGATGACTAAGGCCTAGATGGCCGATTTTAGATCAGGAGGGTCGAGGAAATGTTTTAAGTTTCGTGGGTAGTTCAGGTGAAATCTGGCGTTTTTGGCCATCACGTTGATATGGCCCTGCATGTTCAGGTTGCCGTCTAAGGTAACTCCAAGGGATTTATCAGAGTCCACAATGGTAGGAGAGCAGTTTAGTGCTGTGATAGCCTTGGTCCAAACTTGAATGTCTGTATTGGCGTTGGGTGGTGAGATTAAGAGGAACTCTGTTTTTTTGGCATTGAGTTTAAGCTGCTTGGATGTGAGCCAGTGAACAGTTAGTTTTAAGGCCTCATTCTGGGAACGGACATTCTCTGGAGAAGAGATATTGATATAGAGATGTGTGTCATCGGCATACATGTGGTAGGAGATATTGGCAGTGCGCAGCACCTCTGAGAGCAGTTTGAGGTACAGATTGAAAAGAGTAGGGGATAATGTTGATCCTTGGGGGACTCCAACTGTGATTGGCGAGGACGCAGATAGGTTGCCGTTGATCAGGATTCTCTGCGAGTGGTTCTGGAGGAAGGATCGGAAGCAAGCCAGCACAGTGCTATCCAGGCCCATCCTAAGTTTGAGGTGATTCAGGAGAATTTTGTGGTTAACTGTGTCAAAAGCTGAGGATAGGTCAAGGAGGATCAAGAGACAGTGTTTTGCCTTGGTCAAGGGCTTGAAGGTCATCATCGACAATGTGGAGGAATGTGATTTCCGTGCTGTGCCCTGGTCTGAAACCAGATTGCAAGTCATCTAGGAGGTGGAAGTTGGAGATGTGTTGGCTTAACTGTTGCTGTACATATTTTTCCAGCACTTTAGCTAGGAGAGGGATTTTAGAGATAGGTCTGTAATTGTCAGGAGAGGCAGGATCTAAAGTGTTTTTTTTTAAAATGGGGACCACCTGGACGGCTTTGAGAGAGTAAGGAATTGATCCCAGTAGGTGAGAGGAGTTGATTATAGTCGTCCGAGAGGGGATGACAGCCTGAGAAACAGAGGCAAGGCAGTTTGAAGGGAGAGCGTTCTTGAAGTGATTGTTGGGGCTTAAGGAGGAAAGAGTTTTTTGAGATCGAGTGTTTATCATAGACTTTTAAGTTAGACCATGAAGCTTTGTTCTTGAGGGAGGTCTGGGAGGGCAGCCCTGAGTGGGGATGAGGAACAGGAGGGGTTTGGGAATTGGTAGCAGATATGAGTTCCTTTCCTAGTGCAGAGATTTTATCACAGAAGAAGGAGGATAATTGCTTGCATTGGATTGTAGAAATAGGGGTTTCTTTGGATGATTTAGCAAGTTTGTTTGATTGGTGTTTGACCAGCTCGAATAATTTGTGAGGTCTATTCTTAGCGTTATCCAGTTCAGTTCTGAAGAATTCTTTTTTAGAATTGATGATTTTTTTGTTTCTGGCCAGAAGGAGAGGTTTAACATGGTCGGCGTTAGGGTGCTTTTTCCAGTTCCGTTCTATTTGTCGGAGGGACCTCATCTCATTGCATGCATATCTTTTGTCTCTTTCTGCAAATCTGTTGCCTCTTTCTGTACCTCTTGCATCCTTCTGCACCTCTCTTCTTTCTGCACCTCTCTTGTCTCTGTCTACACTTCTGTTGCTTCTTTCTGAAGCTCACTTTATTCTTTTCTGCACCTCTCTTGCCTCTTTCCGCATATCTCTTGGCTCTTTCTGCAACTCTCTTGCCTCTTTCTATACCTCTTTTGCCTCTTTCTGCATATCGCTTGAATCTTTCTGCGACTCGGTTGCCTCTTTCTGTACCTCCCATGCCTCTTTCTGCACATATCCTCTTTCTTCAGCTGTCTTGCCTAGTTCTGCACATCTGTTGCCTCTTTATGCAACTCTCTTGCCTTGGTCTGAACTTATGTTGCTTCTTTCTGCTGCTTACTTTATTGTTTCTGCACCTCTCTTATCTCTTTCTGCACCTCATGGGCCTCTATCTGCATATCTCTTGTCTCTTTCTGCAACTCTGTAGCGTCTTTATGCACCTCTCTTGCCTCTTTCTGTACCCCCTTGCTTTTTCTGTATATCTCTTGTCTCTTTCTGCGACTCTTTTGCCTCTTTCTGTACCTCTCTTGCCTCTTTTTGCCCCTCTCTTCTTTCTACAGATCTCTTCACTCTTTCTGTACATCCGTTGCCTCTTTATGCACCTCTCCTACCTTGATCTGTACTTCTGTTGCTTCTTTCTGCAGCTCACTTTATTCTTTCTGCACCTCTCTCGCCTCTTTCTGTATCTCTCTTGCCTCTTTCAGCATATCTCTTGTCTCTTTGTGCAACTATGTTGCCTCTTTCTGCACCGCTCTTGACTCTTTCTGCACCTCTCTTCTTTCTCCAGATCTCTTGCCTCTTTCTGCACATCTGTTGCCTCTTTATGCACCTCTCGTACCTCAATCTGCACATCTGTTGCACTTTTCTGCAGATCACTTTATTCTTTCTGCACCTCATTTTCTTCAGCTCTCCTGCCTCTTTCTGCACATCTCTTACCTCTTTCTGCATATCTCTTGTCTCTTTCTGCAGCTATATTGCCTCTTTCTGCACTTCTTTTGCCTCTTACCGCACCTCTCTTCTTTCTCCAGATCTTTTGCCTCTCTCTGCTCATCTGTTGTCTCTTTATGCACCTCTCTTACCTCGATCTGCACTGCTGTTGCTTCTTTCTACAGGTCAGTTTATTCTTTCTGCACCTCTAGTGTCTCTTTCTGCACCAATCTTGCCTATTTCTGCAAATCTCTTGTCTCTTTCTGTAACTCTGTTGCCTCCTTCTGTACCTCTCTTGCATCTTTCTGCATATCACTTCTTTCTGCATATCTTTTGCCTCTTTCTGCACATCTGTTGCCTCTTGATGCCCCTCTCTTGACTCTATCTGCACTTTTGTTGCTTCATTCTGCTGCTCACTTTATCTTTCTGCATCTCTCTTGTCTCTTTCTGCACCTCTCTAACCTCATTCTGCATATCTCTTGTCTCTTTCTGCAACTCTGTTGCCTCTTTATGCACCTCCCTTCCATCTTTCTGTACCTCTCATGCCTCTTTCTGAATTTCTCTTAGTCTCTTTCTGCAACTCTGTTGCCTCTGTCTGTGCCTCTCTTGCATCTTTCTGCACATCTGTTGCTTCTTTCTGCAGCTCAATTTATTCTTTCTGCACCTCTCTTGTCTCTTTCTGCACCTCTCTTGCCTCTTTCTGCACATCTCTTATCTCTTTCTGAAACTCTGTGTCCTCCTTCAGTACCTCTCTTGCATATTTCTACACCTCTCTTGCCTCTGTCTGCACTCCGTTGCTTCTTTCTGCAGCTCACTTTATTCTTTTTGCACCTCTCTTGTATCTTTCTGCACCTCTCTTGCCTCTTTCTGCACATCTGTTGTCTCTTTCTGCAACTCTGTTGCCTCTTATGCACCTTCTTTGCATTTTTCTGTACCTCTCTTGCCTCTTTCTGAATTTCTCTTAGTCTCTTTCTGCAACTCTGTTGCCTCTGTCTGTGCCTCTCTTGCATCTTTCTGCACATCTGTTGCTTCAGTCTGCAGCTCAATTTATTCTTTCTGCACCTCTCTTGTCTCTTTGTGCACCTCTCTTGCCTCTTTCTGCACATCTCTTGTCTCTTTCTGCAACTCTGTTGCCTCCTTCTGTACCTCTCTTGCATATTTCTACACCTCTCTTGCCTCTTTATGCATATCTCTTATCTCGTTCTGCAACTCTGTGCCTCTTTCTGTACCTCTCTTGCATCTTTCTGCACCTCTGTTCTTTCTGCACCTCTCTTGCCTTTTTCTGCACATCTGTTGCCTCTTGATGCACCTCTCTTGCATATTTCTGCACCTCTCCTCTTTCTGCACATTTCTTGCCTCTTTCTGCACATCTGTTGTCTCTTGATGCACCTCTCTACCTCTGTCTGCACTTCTGTTGCTTCTTTCTGCAGCTTACTTTATCCTTTCTGCACCAGTATTGTCTCTTTCTGCACCTCTCTTGCCTCTTTCTGTCCCTTTCTTGCCTCTTTCTGCACCTCTTTTGCCTCTATGTTTGCCTCTCTTGCTTCTTTCTGCACCTTTCTTGCCTCTTTCTGCACCTCAAGTGCCTCTCTCTGAGAGTTTCTTCCTCCTTATTCACCCCATTCTCTTCTTTTTGCAGCTCTCTAGCTTCTTTGCGTGCCTTTCTTGTTTCTTTCCACACTTCTCTTGCTTATTATCGGAGCACTTTACAACATATATTATAGCAGTATTAAAGAAACAGGTATTATAGTGGTGGTCACACAAAAAGCCTCAAGATGGAAAGGGAGACTTTGCACGTTGTATGATGCTAGAAGCTGGGAAGTTGCTTAGCCTCGTAATAGAGAGCACAGTATTTCAAGCCACTTATCCTTCTGATTGGGGGATAATGGGAAGTAGTGGACTTGTAGCGTTCTAATCTAGGATCCTGATCGATACTGTGACCTTATGCCCCTATTCGGCTATAAATCCATTTATTCCCTATATTGGCATAACCGTTCAAGTGCAATATTCAGAAACCCATCTCTGGCCTCACACGAACAGAGCCACATTCCAGAATAGCTTTCTCTGCCACTTCCTTTGCAACCAATTAGTGCAATGACAGAGCAGAAGTTACTATCTGAGATTCCTAGATTAACACTCCGAGTTCTTCAACAAGATAAAAACTCAGCAAACCTGGAAATCCCCGCTTGCTGTGTTTTGATTAGTAATAGAACTCTAATGAGCACTGATAGACGATCACTTCCTAGTGACATCTTTATTGACGTCTTATGTCCAGCAAACTTACGTCAAACAAGGCACCTTTCAGGTATAAATATTACCAACGTTGCCTTAAGCAAACGCTGTCTGCTGATATTGCTGCTGCTAGCTGTTTACGCTAATGCCATCGCTGAAGCTGATGCTGCCAGCTATCTCGCTGCTGCTGAAGAAGCTGTCATGCTGATGATACCATAGATGCTATCGCTATTGCTATCGCTGCTAACTAGCGAACAATGGTGTGGTGAACTTAGGAGCTGAACAGCCGTCCCCTGCAAGAGCCCAACACATGCAAGCTGCCCGCGGACGCTGCCCCTCCTCCTCCTCGACACGCTGAGAAGAGACGCTGCCTTTCTCCTGCAGAGAAATCCAGCTCCGGTGTTTCTAGTCTACCCTTGCGGGTGACTGGGATATGTTATGTTATGTTATGTTAATTATTCATTTCTATAGCGCACGGCTACTCAAAAAGAGTGTCCCGGCGCTTTATTGGAGAAAGAGAAAAACTGCGACATAACAACATAACACCAAATAAAAGCTAAAAGAAATGTGAGCCAAGGATTACAGGAGAGACCAGCTACTGAGTAAACAGCCAAGTTTTAAGGCCTTTCCTAAAAGCCAGCAAGCTAGTGGCTCCCCGCAGGGCCAGTGGCAAAGAGTTCCACAGCTGAGACGCCAGCAATCCAAAAGAGCGGCCTGCAAGGCGCGCTTTCTTTACCCGAGGAACAACGGCAAGGTGCAGGGATTCCGACCTCAGAGACCTGGTCGGATGATAAAAGACCAGTCTCTTTTGGAGGTACTTAGCTCCCCCCTTGTGAAGAGCTTTATAGGCCAAGGTCAGCGCCTTAAAGGCGATCCTCTTGCGGATGGGCAGCCAATGTAAAGTTGCCAACAGGCCTGAGGCACTGGAGCGCCTACTAAGGCCAAAGATTGCCCTGGCCGCGGCGTTCTGCACCACTTGAAGCCGCTGCAGCAAGTACTCTGGAAGGCCCAGGTAAAGAATGTTGGAATAATCCAACCTGGACCCAATCAGAGCCTGGACTGTCAGCGTCCTATGTTCCACAGATAACAGAGGAAGGAACCTCCGCAGCATCCTAAGGATGCCAAAGCAGACGCCCGACACCCCCAGGATCTGGGATTTCAAGGTTAACCTGTTATCCATCTTCACCCCCAGATTCTTAGCAACCTGAGAGGAGCAAGACGGAGGGAACATATCCAGTGGCCACCAAGTCTGCCAATCTGGCTCTGTGTCGCACCCAAAGAAAAGTACTTATATCGAGCCCTGAGGGAGATACCAGACCTCCATCATTCTATTCCAGAGGTATGGTGTTGACTAAACCCTTAGAAGAGAACTCTTGAAGCAAACCTTGGCAAAACCAACTTAACTTAAAGCTACTTACTTACTCCCCTCCCAAGTATTAGGCTTAGGTCAGGTACACTGGGGTAGACGTAGTTAGAAGCACCAGTTGAGTATTTTAGCCGAATGTATATATGAATGTATATATGTTTTTTTCATTTTAAACCATTGTATGGCTAAGAAACCATATCAATGCTTTTACAGTATTATTTCGCAATACTTATCTTACTGTACGTACTTTTTATAATAACAAGTCTTGCAATTGTGGCAATTCATTTCTCTTGTACGAGAAGAAAGACTGTTCAATAAATGTTACCTTTTATTGACAAACGCCCGTTTCTCTATTCTCTACATATTGTGAAAGTAAACTGCACAACCGCTGACTGAGTAAAATAACTGTCTATTGTTTCACACGACCCTAGAGATTGACTCTTGATCTGAGGAGCAAAGTTGTCATGTTGCACGGTTGTTAGAAAACTGAATCCCTTCTTGTCTGTGCCAGGGAAGCTGATCACTTCCTATTCAGTCAAGAAAGTTTCCAGTGACCTCTGAGCTAGTTGGTAACAAACCCAATTAAGTTTAGCATAGTCAGTGGAGGCCTGGAAGATCCGCACTTCTACGTCGATACTACTGTTTATGTTATTCCAATGTGCAGGGCCTATTGGGAAAATAGGAACTACACTACAGGCTAGGTGTGAGGTAGAGGACTCAGTTTCAAAGTGTCATTGTGCCAAGGTGTGCACGCTCATGAGTTTCAGTGGCACTCTATCCATTTGGGGGAGTGCTCTTGAGGAAGAGGTCTTTGAGCTGCCTCTCAACACTTCTCCTGCATCTTTCTGCACCTGTCTTCCTCTTTTTGCACCTCTCTTGCTTTTTTCTGCACTTTTCTTGCCTTGTTCTGTACTACTGTTGCTTCTCTCTGCATTACTCTTCCTTCTTTGTGCACCTTTCTTTCTCTTTCTGCACATGACTTACCAGTTTAGGTGTAGATAGAAATGAGCATTTAAAAAACATTAGAAATTCATTTTAAAAAACACAGGTTCCAGGGGCATTATAGTTAAAAATTATCATTTAAAAAACCTTTGAAATTCACTGAAAAAAACATAGGCTTCAGGGACATTATAGTTAGAAATTAGGATTTAAAAAACCTTTGAAATTCACGCAAAAACCATAAGTTTCAGGGCAGTTACATTTAAAAATTAGTGTTTAAAAAACCTTTTAAATTCACTGAAAAAAACATATGTTTCAGGGACGGTATAGTTAGAAATTATCATTTAAAAAACCTTTGAAATTCACTGAAAAAAACATAGGTTTCAGTGATGGTATAGTTAGAAATTAGCCTTTAAAAAAACATACAAATTCATAGAAAAACAATTGGTTACAGGGACATTATATTTAGAAATTAGCATTTAAAAATCCCTTTGTAAAACACTGAAAAAAACATATGTCTCAGGGGCATTAAAGTTAGAATTATCATTTAAAAAACCTTTGAAAGTCACTCAAAAAAACATAGGTTTCAGGGATGTTATAGTTACTAGGACATTTCACTAGTACAAAACCTGAGAAATTTGCATGTTAGATTTAGTTGGGCTAACCATAATATTTGGCCCCGCACTGCACTGCTGATGATGTCACACAGTACATCATTCACAACAACGACCCACCACCACCAGCAACAGACCGCCCGCAGAAGCTGGAACAAGATCACAGCAGACCAGCTCGCCACCTCCCTGAGCCAGCACCCTCCTGCCAGCTCAGCGAACCCCAGCCAGGCCGCCGACAACCTCACAAAGTGGATCAGCAACTGCGCGGACGAACTCGCCCCACTGAGGACCCCGCCCAGCAGACCCGGCAGCAAGAAAGCCCCATGGTTCACCGACGAACTCAAGAGCTCCAAGAAGAACTGCCGAGCCCTCGAGAAAGTCTGGAGAAGGGAACCGACACCGGACAACAGGACCTCCTTCAAACTTGCCACCCGGAAACACCACCAGCTGATCCGCGCCGCCAAGAAAACAGCATTCAAGGACCGGTTGGACAACAACGCACACAACTGCAAGGAACTCTTCAACATCGTCAAAGAGCTTTCCAACCCCAGCGCAGGAAACAACGACATCACCCCATCGCAAGACCTCTGCAACTCCCTGGCTTCATACTTCCACAACAAGATCGCGGACATACACAACAGCTTCAACAACCAACCAACGCACACCATGACCGAACAACCACCCCCCACCACCACCCTCCACGCCTGGACCCCGATCAGCACCGAAGACACCATCCGCACGATGAACTCCATCCACTCCGGATCACCGACCGACCCCTGCCCTCACCACGTCTTCAACAAAGCCGACGCTGTCATCGCACCCCACCTGCGAGACATCATCAACACATCCCTCGACACCACCATCTTCCCCGAGAGCTGGAAACACGCCGAACTCAGCGCCCTACTCAAGAAACCAACAGCGGACCCCACCGACCTCAAGAATTACCGCCCCATCTCGCTCCTCCCGTTTCCAGCCAAAGTCATCGAGAAGACCGTCAACAAGCAGATGGCCGCTTTCCTCGAGACGAACGGATCCCTCGACCCCTCACAGTCCGGCTTCCGAGCCAACCACAGCACCGAGACCGCCCTCATCGCCGCCACCGACGACATCCGAGCCCTGATGGACAATGGAGAAACAGCGGCCCTCATCCTCCTAGACCTCTCCGCGGCATTCGACACGGTCTGCCACCGCACCCTAGTACGGCGCCTCAGCAACGTCGGAATCCAGGACAAGGCGCTGGAGTGGATCACCTCCTTCCTCGACGGGAGAACACAGAGAGTCCGCCTACCACCGTACAAGTCAGAGGCCACCGAAGTCATCTGCGGCGTCCCCCAAGGATCATCTCTGAGCCCCACCCTCTTCAACGTCTACATGAGCCCCCTCGCGGCCATCGTACGCAAACACAACCTCAGCATAATCTCCTACGCCGACGACACCCAGCTGATCCTCTCCCTGACCAACGACCCCGCCGCTGCCAGAGCCAACCTGCACGAAGGGATGAAAGAGGTAGCCGAGTGGATGACGACCAGCCGCCTGAAACTGAACTCGGACAAGACGGAGGTCCTCATCCTGGGCTCCTCTCCCTCCGCCTGGGACGACTCCTGGTGGCCTCCCGCCCTGGGCACCGCACCCAAACCGACAGACCATGCACGCAACCTGGGCTTCATCCTGGACTCCTCCCTCTCCATGACCAGGCAAGTCAACAACGTCTCCTCGGCATGCTTCAACATCCTACGCATGCTACGGAAGATCTTCTGGTGGATCCCCACCGAGACCAGGAAGACCGTCACCCAGGCCCTCGTCACCAGCCGACTGGACTACGGCAACGCCCTCTACGCCGGGACCACCGCCAAGCTCCAGAAGAGACTCCAGCGGATCCAGAACGCCTCAGCCAGACTCATCCTCGA
Organism: Lissotriton vulgaris; assembly: GCF_964263255.1. Classification (NCBI taxonomy): domain Eukaryota; kingdom Metazoa; phylum Chordata; class Amphibia; order Caudata; family Salamandridae; genus Lissotriton; species Lissotriton vulgaris. Next base: position 76,612 of record NW_028255587.1, on the reverse strand, counting down.
CATCCCACGAACCAGCCACATCTCCGGACATCTGCGAGACCTTCACTGGCTCCCCGTCAACAAAAGAATCACCTTCCGCCTCCTCACCCACGCACACAAAGCCCTACACGACCAAGGCCCGAGCTACCTCAACAGCCGAGTCAACTTCTACGCTCCCAACCGCCACCTCCGATCAGCCAACCACGCCCTCGCCGCCGCCCCCCGCATCCGAAGAGCGACTACAGGAGGAAGGTCCTTCTCCCACCTGGCCGCCAAGACCTGGAACTCCCTCCCGACCGACCTGCGCCTGACCCAAGACCACCTCTCCTTCAGGAAGAAGCTGAAGACCTGGCTGTTCGAGCAGTAGCGGCTCCCCCCCCCCCAGCGCCTTGAGACCCCACGGGTATGTAGCGCGCTTTATAAGTGTCACTGATTGATTGATTCATGAAATGGTCAGTGACATCACTGATGACATCTCAAATGACATCACTGAGGACATAATGTAATATAATGTATGTAATGTAATGTAATGTATGTATATTTGTAAAGCGCACTGTTACCTCGTTACGTGGCGTTCTCGCGCTGTATACCGCTGGGGAACCCGTCCTGGCTTTCCCTGTGAGAGGGCACCCCCAAGGTGAAGCCAGGCATCCCCGGCGCTGCTAGGGCGGTTGTGGAGATTAAGCAAGCTATTGCCCAGAGTTGCAGAGTGGGACCCATGGTTAGCGTAGGCACCTAGGCGAGAATTATCGAGTCCGCGGACATTGACCCAAGACCCTGCCGCATCGGGAATTGAACCCTGGTCCCGGGCCGACCTCTGCTTCAGGGTCTGCCGCTTCTAACCAGTGAGCCACACTTCTTCATCACTGATGACATCATCCAGTGACCGTGTTTCTGTAAAGTTTAAATGTTTTTATATATATAAAAATTCACTGAAAAAAAACATAGGTTTCAGTGGTGTTATAGTTAGCTGGACATTTCACTCATACAAAGCCATTGAAATTCCGCTGTTATAGTTAGTTCCACTAACTATAACTTGCGTACCTGCAATCCACTGCTGCTAATGTCACATATTACATCATTCATGACATGGTCAGTGACAACACTGATTACATCACTGATGACTTCTCAAATGACATCGCTGATGACATCAATGATGACATCATCCAGTGAATGTAGTTTGGTTTGATATTTAAATATTTATTATATATATATATACAGCAATCTGCATTGAAGAATGAGTGGATATATAAATATCCAAATGGAGGATTTAGTAGCAGTGTAATTGACTGTTTAGGTGACTCATTTAGATTGTTGGTTACTAGCTACATGAAAGTATATGTTAGATATTGAGTAGTTAGGTGAGTATTTGTATGGGACAGTGAATGTGTGTGTGATTGGGTGGGGGGGGTGTGACTGTGCAAAGATGTGTGAATAGTTGATTCAGTAGGTATATGAGTTTAAGAGTGTTTGTGGAAACAGTTGAGTATGTTTATGACTGTGTTGATGAGCAAATATATCTCTTAGTGATACATGTGCAACGAAGAAGAAAAAATAAAATGCAGTGCATGTGACAGTGGTTGTATATAAAAAAAATTACATAAGAGTCAGTGAGTGTGCAAATGACTGAATGGATGACTGTATACTTGTAATAGTGGTTTTATAAGACACTAAGTATGAGTTACTATCTGTATAAATAAATTAAGAAGTGTTGCCATATGTATGTAGCTGAGTAAATGTTAGTGTGATCAATAGTTTACATAAGTGAGTAGGATGACTGTATAAGTGAGTAGAATGTGTGCTAGTGTGTCAATGTTGATATAGGTGCATAAGTGTATTTGATAGTGTTCTATTGATTTGTAACATCTTCTATGAGTTAATTTATAGATGAGTGTTTAGATGTGTGTGTAGACCTACAAATCACTGAGTGCGTTTTTAGAAACTTGTACTGGTGTGTCAATGGTTTCCAAAATTGTACTTTGTATTTTATACTAAGTGATTAAAGGTTATACTACTGTGTCATAAGGTGTATCAGATTGTCACATGGATGAAGTAATCAGTGATGTCATCAGTGATGTCATTTGAGATGTCATAAGTGATGTCACTGACCATGTAATGTATGATGTATTATGTGACATCATCAGCAGTGGATTGCGGGCGCGCGAGTTATAGTTAGTACAACTATCTATAACAGAGGAATTTCAATGTTTTTTTTACGAGTGAAATGTCCAGCTAACTATAACACCCCTGAAACCTATGTTTTTTTTAGTGAATTTCTAAGGTTTTTTAAAATGCTAATTCCTAATTATACCATGTCTAAAACATATATTTTTGTCAATGAATTTCAAAGTTTTTTTTTTTTATTATATTTTTATTGTCCTTACTTTTGCACAGTTAACACATTACGTCGCACTTCGTCAAATATATTCATTAACATACATTATAACAGTACATTTCCTTTCAACTCAAACCAACCCATATACTAAATTCATGATAAATTACTTCATAAACTGAATGTCATTCAACTACTGCAATACATTTAATTTCAACTCATGTATTGAATTCATCAAAACCTACTTCACCCTATTCACAATAACTCCAAGCCCTCTCTCCATCTTCTAACAGGGTCCCAAATTCTTAAACCTAAACGCTTCCCTTTCCTACCTTTTCGAGCGTATATATTCTTTTCCAGATTATAAGTTGCCAATAGATTAGCCAACCATACATGCATTGCAGGAGGGTACTTATCTAAGCAAGCCCTAGTGATACAAAGTCTATAAACTGCCATAGCTACAAAAATGAATTCTCTATGGATAATGTTACTATCTATGACTATCCCTAATAGAATTTGGGGAGGGTTTAAAGTGATTTGAATGCCTAAAGAGGAATCCAAAAAGTTATCAATCTCTCTCAATAAGGTGTGCAACTGCGGACATACTGCAAATATATGTATCAAGTCAGCATCGGGCGAACTGCACCTTGGACATGTAATACCTGTACCGCCCCCCCACTTTGCTATCTTCGCTGGTGTATAATACAACAAGTACAGGGTTTTATATTGTTGAGACTACAGTGGTGCTGAGCATAATAGGGTGCGGCCTAGATCCAATGACTCTTGGAACCAGCCAGGCTCCCCACTCAATTTCTCTGCCCACTTGGCGCTATGCTTGTTCATATCGTCTGGTTTCGCTGCTGTAAGGCTTGCATAAAAGCTACGAATAGAGCAATCTCCGCCTAATCTTATCTTCTCCATAATTTCTACCTTACTGAAACCCACCGTCCCCCCCTGCTTACACCCGAGAAAACTTCTTATTTGCAAAAATTTTAAAAAGTCCCTCCTATCCAAACCATAATTACACGTTAAATCTGAAAATTGTACCATTCCCTCCGTATTCTTCACATCACCGATTTGAATTATCCCCTTATCTGCCCACCCCGCCATTAACGTATCCCCAAAGATCTGTGATGGAAATGAAACATTTTTGTGCATCCTAGTGTAATAATTATATCGGCCAATTCCAACTTTCTTCATGACAGCGTTCCAGATCTTAACCGCGGCTTGGACTGTTTTGAACCTTGTCCTTTTATAATATCCAAAGTCAGTACAATTAAGGAAGCAATTATCCACCTCTGACCCCAAGACCGCAGAGTATATCCTAGATAAATCATTGGTGGTTCTCTGATCTAAACCGCCCGCTCCAATTAATCCCCTCATGTACTGCAATGCAGCTGCCCAATAGTATAGCTTAAAATCTGGCGCCCCCCACCCTCCTCTTTCTCTCGGTAATGACATAAATCTGTAGGCCCTGCGTGTCTTGCCGTGAGCCCAGATGAACCTATTCAGTATATTCTCCAATTCTTTAAACCATTTTGCCTCAAAGAATAAAGGTATTGCCCTAAAAAAATATAAAAATGTGGGCAATACCAACATTTTTATCACATTAGTACATCCAACAAGTGAAAGATGTAGATTGTTCATCCGTTCTAAATCTGTTTTTACCCTAAAGATCAGGGGCGCAAGATTATTCTGGACAACTGTATCTAAATCGGCTGTAATTGCCACCCCTAGGTATATAACTGAATCCACCACCCTGTGGTCATTACAAATTACATACTGATTACACACAATTTGAGTTTTAGAGCTATTTAGGCTATATCCCGCAACCTGCCCACATTTATGTGTCTCAGTCTCAATTTCCCTTATTGCCTCCGTAGGATTGGATGTCAAAATGGCCACATCATCTGCGTAGGCTGGCGTCTTTGCCTCGTAGCCGTTCAACCTGATTGATGAGATCTTGTAGTTACCCTCCAGCTTGCGTATCAGTGGGTCTAAGTAAAGTGCAAACAGGAGTGGGGATGACGGGCATCCCTGTCTGGTCCCACTCCTAATACTAACTGATGTTGAATAGCCCCTATTAACTCTAATCCTTCCTGTCGGATTTTTATAGAGAGTCTGCATTGCTATTATAAAGCCTTTCCCGATCCCACACCACTTTAGCGTATGCCAGAGATATTCCCAGGAGACCCTATCGAACGCCTTCTCGGCATCCAAGAGAACCGCCGCCATAGGGTCCCCCAGGATTCCTGCCACATCAAACATTGTAACTACCTGTCTAATGTGTTGTGTGGTACTTTTACCTGGGATAAACCCATGCTGGGTATGGCTTACTAACCCCTCTATTACCTCCGCTAATCTTCTCGCCAGTATCTTTGAGTACAATTTTGTGTCCACGTTCATCAAAGTAATGGGTCTATATGACCCTGGCAGTGATGGTATTTTGCCTTTTTTTTAAATAACAATGATGTCCGCCTCCCCCCAGGATTCGGGTATAATTTCCCCCCTCTGTGCTTTCAGCATGACGTTAAACATGTCTTGGCCGATCACTTGGTGGAACACTTTGTAGATCTCAATCTGCAGTTGATCAGGGCCCGCTGCTTTGCCTGAGGGTAATGTCTTCAGTGCCATGAGGAATTCCTCTAAACTGAAGGGTGAGTCCAGCATCTCCCTTTCCTCCCTAGTTGTTATTGAAGGGGTAATATCTCTAAGGTAACTTTCTACCTCTCTTAGAATCCCTGTCCTACCCCCAGCATACAACTCTTCATAAAATTGTCTAAAAACCTCCCTTATTTTAGCTGTTTCAGAAATTAAGGTCCCACTCCCGTCCCTAATCTCCGAGATATCCGAAGCTGCTAATCTTTGTCTAGTGCGGACTGCTAATAAGTGTCCAACCTTCTCACTTAGTTCGTACGCACCTTCCCTTTTGGTCAAATAATTCTCTGCTGCTTTTTTAGAGATATTTTCTACAGCTTCTGCTCTAAGAGCAATGATTTTAAGGAGGTGCTCTTTAATTGATACATTCAATCGTAAATCCCTCGCCAATTCCTCCTCTTCATTCAACAGACTATGATTTACTTCACTAATTTTATCTCTTATCTTTTTCTGGTTATAGAGTACATAACTCATTGTCTCTCCCCTCACCCCGGCCTTAAAAGCATCCCAGACTACTCCTGAGGGGGCTGTGCCTCTATTTATATCCCAATACATCTTAATCCAATCTGTCATATGATCCTAGTATGCCTCATCCTTCAACAGAGCTCTATCGAATGACCATTGTATATCCTTCTGCTGTATCTGACCTATTCCGATGGTTAAAATCAATGGGCTATGATCCGATAGATTCTAGGCTGTTTTTCAATTTGTGCCCCTGCCATCGGGGGGGTAGATATCAGAAAATAATCCAGCTTAACCAATACCTTATGAGGCGCTGAATAAAATGTACTACCGTCCATGCCTGGTCTCAACTTAACCCAGGGATCCACTGAAGAGTTGTGTTAGGCCATATCGGTCAGTGCCCTATGTACTCTCTTCTTCCTACCTTGATATTGCCCTCCTCTCTGTAAGAACGAACTGCTGGGGTCATGAATATTAAAGTCCCCAAAACAAATAATTGGTTCTGACCACAACGCCAGTTCTGTGTCTAAATATTGGAATATCTCTGGGTCATCCTCTGTGGAACCATACACGGACACTACAGTACATTTTTCTCCTTTAAATTTTATTTCCGAAATTACCCACCTACCCCATTGGTCCTCCTTTTTTTATCACCTCTATCTCCCTTAGTCTCCCTAGTACTGCCACTACCCTATGTTTGGCAGTTTGTTTGGTTTTTGCCAAAACAGCAAACCCTAATTGATCCAGGAGATACCCCTTGGAATCTTCTACATATGTTTCCTGGAGGCAAACCAAATCTAAACGCAGCGTCCTAAGTAAAGCCGCCACTCTTAACCTCTTTTCAGCGTCGTTAAGGCCACATATAATAATAGTAGCTATTCTACAACTCATTAAAATACCTGACAGCGATTGCCCATACTATTGTACTGGTTATGGATCTGGGGTTGATCTAGTGTCCCCCAACATATTCCTGCATACTGTGTTGATTGTACTCCTTGTGCGCTTTCGTGTGCCACCCTGTGCTGCCTCTTATATCCTGTACCTTTTTTTTGCCTTTTTTCCCCCCATTTACCCCCTAAGACCTCCCATCCCACCCTTCCTGTCGTGATCTTCCCACCTCCACCCTCTTACTGGCAAATAGGTCAATGAGACCTATGTGTAGCCACACTGGCTTGTGGTGATCGCTCCCCTCTCCCCCACCACCCAGACTTTGCCTATACCTCGTGTACCCCCTTTAACCCCCACCATCAGATTATATACCATACCTTAACTATCTTACTAAGCTTGCTGCTTTAAACAAAACAAAAATAAAAAAACCCTACTCTACAGCCTACTCCTTATAGTGCCCCACATCTACAGCATCTACACCATCTCGCATAGTATAAAGGGCGCTCTAATGTGACTCAGCCACCCTTCTGACTCTTAATCTCCTTCAAAAATTGTTGGGCCTTGATCTCGGACATGAAAATTCTTGTTCTTCCCCTTATAACTATCTTCAGCCTAGCTGGGAATAGCAAAAATGCCTCTGCGCCTGAAGACTGGAAGGGCTTAATGAGTTGCTTGAGCCGCCATCTTCTCTCCACGGTAACATGGCAAAAGTCAGGCCTAGCAAAGAAGGTGGTCCCCTCAAATGTTCTTTTTTTTGTCCGGTCTGGCCTTATCCATTATTTACTCTCTAAGTAGGTAATTTCCTACGTATATCAAGATAGCCCTAGGTAGTGCAGGTTGACCTGTCTGGCACCCTCCGCCCGATCTTTTCTGATAGTAAAAGGGAATCTGTGTGCTCGTTGGATTTCTTTTTCCCACTCCCACTCAGCCTCCGGGAAGGCTCCTCTTAACAGATTAGTCACAAATCGCATAATGTCCTCCCCTTCTGCCCCTTCTGCCACCCCGAAAATGCGAATGTTATTCCTCCTCTGGCGATTTTCGAAGTCCTCGATCTTCCACTGTAGGTCACTTGCCAGCTTCTCCTGCTCTGCTTTAAAATCTTGCCAAGCCCCAACCTCATCTTCGAGTTTCCCAGTTCTCTCCTCCACCTCGATAACCCTCTCTGCGATCCCATCGTATAGTTTATTAATTTTCCTGAGGGAGTTCTGGATTTTTTTTGATGTTTGCCTTGCCCTGCGGCTTTGTGTTCTAGCTTCCCCTTGCATTTGTTTGAGAGTGTTAAAGATCATTTCAAAAGGGGCCTGGGCCTGGTTCTGCAGGGGTGTAGGAGTATATGCGTTAGCGGGGGATTTGTTGTCCTCCGGGTAAGTCTGCGAGGTAGCAGAATCACCCCGCTGTGGGCAATCCTATATCCATACCTTGCCTTTTCCCTTTAAGACGCTTCTTTTTCTGCGTGCTCTCTTTCCTAAAAGTACTTGATCCAGAATCCGACTTGTCATCCACCTCCTCACCCCCCTCTGAATCAACTTTGCTTGCAAGATGGCCGCTGGAGGCAAGATGGCCGCCGAGAGGTTGTGGTGAGAAGTCGCTCATTACCTCTCTCCTCACGCTAACCAGATTGTGATGGAATAAAAGACATTATTACCCCCCTGCACAACCCCCACCTATGGATTTGGCTGCTTGGGTACAAGCGAGGTGGGACAGATTATGGAAAGCGTACCCGATAACCAAAGTTGGAGTCAGCTGGCTCCGGTTAAAAATACACAGCTTGACAGCGGAGGTCCGGATACAGATTGCGAGGATGCCGGCACGTCAGGCTAAAATGGACAAAGACAAATATAAGGAGAAAGCAACCAGCTCTGCGAGGCAACAAGCTGTTAATGCGGGAAGTATAGTAAATGTGAAAAAGAATAAGGATACTGTGACTCCTGGTCTACAGCAGCGAGGACTCGGCGCCGTTCGAAAGACTGTGGCCCCAGCTCAAAAAGGGAAGAAAGCAGAGAGGCGCTCAAAGCCAGTGACCGCAGTGAACTCGGCAAACCCGGCAAGGGCTGAGCAGCTCGAACAGGACTTGGCTAGACTCAACGCAGCAGACTCATCGGGCACGGAGAGGCAGAAAAGCGGGCTGAGCAAAGGAACAGAATCAGCCCTAAGGCAGCCTACCTTGTTGGAGTCCTTTAGTCCCAAGGCAAACATGCAGCCGGGCGAAGCGCAGGCAGGTTACAGAAGCATCCTCGAGGACGCCGCGATAGACGCTCCCAGCACGGAGGGAGTGGTCGCTAGGCAACCTCAGGATCCAGCCGCGGCAGTTAACAGCGGCGATATTGGAGCAGGCAGCACAGCTATGGGAGTTCCGCTGTTAGACTCCGATGGCAGTATAATGAAGAATCTTGGAGACCCCGAAAAAGGCTCAGAGAGTCACGAGATTTCCACAACCATAACCAGCGGGACTGCGGGAAGTGCGGATATGTTGGAGGCACTAATGCAGGTAGAGGCTGAGATGGGGAAGATGCAAAAGGTTGAAAACAGCTGGGGCAGTAATGTCAGTTTGGCAGCTAAAGGCAGGCGCTTGGATGGCAGCAATCAGTTTGTAGGGCCGGAGAGGAAGGAGGGTGGATCAATGGAAGGTGAGCTTTTTTACTCTGTTGACGAGGATACTGACACCACCCAGTCAAAGTTTTTTTTAATTCTAATTCCTAACTATAACATGTCTAAAAATATGTTTTTTTCAGTGAATTTATAAGGTTTTTTATATGACAATTTTTTAAGGTAATAATAGTTATATTTATTGTTTGATACTGATTTTCTATATTTTATTAACTATTTGTTTTACATATTTTATTTCATAAAATTACAATATATATTTTTAATATGAATGGAAAAATGTTTTTTTTACATTATTGAAACGGAAATATTGTTTTTTTGTTTTATATTTTTATTTTAATATATTTATATTATTTTCTTTATTGTTTTTTTCTTGGAGTCACGCACCCAAAGCATACCTTTCTCGATCACTGCACAGAACCTAGCTGCCATTTTAGAAATGTTGGGAAGGATCCGCGTAGGGTGTGCAATTGGTGTGTATTTTCGTGTCCGATTGCTATGCGACCGGTCCGTGACTCCTGCTCCCGCGTATTCACAACAGATGCGCATTACTGTACGCGATGCTTGCAGGGTGACAAGTTCCGTGTGACGTCATATACGTGTTGGAGGCGGTGGGTGCGCGACTCCCGCAAACATTCTTATTGTCTAAAATGATATATATATGTCTTTAATATACATATTAGGGCAAGACATTATCTAATCTATTCATAAAAATGATATATTTTTACTTATAATAAACTTATATTACTTTTAAATGGAATTTCGAGTGCTGCCTGTGTGCACGGTGCACGGACCCCATGTGACCTGAAAAAAAAGATTTGATTGGCTCATAACATTTCCTAATGTAACTATTGAAGGACCCCACCCTTTTCAATAATTCTTTTTAGAGCTTCTTTGGAGACACATCTCTCACCTGAGAAGATCTTTTTGGGGTCGTTTCCTTTGTGCTATTTCTAAAATCTGCATACAATACCTTCATGACAGCAGCCTGCACGGGATTCTGTGCATTCTTCGGAGAAAGCATTTGTTCCTGAACCTGCACACCCTCAGAGACCTACATCGGTGTTGTGGAAAATTTTTACCATCCCGAAGGCCTAAAAAAGTGAATGCAACAAAAGTCACCTGCAAAATTTGGGATAGGGTGCTTTCCAGAGGCAATCCCAACAAGAAATACTCCTTCGGTATAGCTTATATGTACAAGCACCTGAAGACTCTGCACCCTGTCAATCTGGCTCAGGAGGAGTGCAAGAGATTTCAAGAAAACCCTCTACCTGCAGTGGCTAGTACTTCTGGGATGTCTTCATCACCAGCACATCTGGACATACATCCAGAATTTGGTCAACTTAAGATCCACTGCATCAAGTGCAACCAACTTCTCTGCGACAATTAACATCACACAATTGTTAAAAAAATGACAAAAATATATAAACAAAAACAAACAAAAAACTATTATTTTCAGAACTCACTACTCTGGTTAAAAAAAGAGCTGTATTTGTATGATAGTGTGTGAAAGTTTGGTTGAATGTATGCGTAGTGCATAATTGACAGAAAAAATGCATTAGTAGTGTATGTTGAATGAATGAGTGCAGAACTTTAAGTAAGTGCTGCAGCATGATACTGTAAGCTCTTCAGCTTCAGCGTGCTGTGGTACTTCCGAAGCATAGGGATGCAACATATGTACATAAATATGTTGCAAGTCTATGCTTCCCTCTGCACTGCTGCTTAAAGTGCAGCCATGTGGTGATACAGGCACCATTGCACCATGGTGCAAGGATATCTGTGTCGTGAGGAGTTTGTTTTTGTGCAGGAAGACACACCTTCCTGCACAAAAACAATCAGTGAAGGCATTTTTTTCCTTCAATGTATGATGTGCAATGCAGCATACATTGAAAGAGAAGCAAATACGGAGAAATTAAAGCAATTCTCCTTGTTGTGCCTTGCCACACCAAATGGAAGATAGTGTAGTATTCACACACATGTCCAGATTTATGATTTCTCATACATCTGGAGCTATGTCTTGTTCTAATAGTGTTGTGTGCAAACACCCATAGCAACACCTACGGAACGCCCTTTCAACACAAAGTGGTGTGTATGATGAGGTCGTATTTACATGGAGATGAAAAGATACACAGAGTTCCTTTTCCTCTCCTTGTAAATATGAAAGAGTGTCTTGCGCCATCACTATATTACAAAAAGTTACATATTGTTGGCACAGGATGCTTCTAAATTTGCCCCAGAAGTGCTTAGGTATTTCTCAGACTGTTACAATAAGAACATATTGCTAGTTGATTGATTGAAAAATTGCATGAGAGTGACAGGACGTAAGCACATTGTCTCTCGCCAAATATGCTCAAAGAAGAATGATTGAAATGGTTGCGGTCCTTCAATAGGTACAATGAGAAATGTTATAAACCAATCCATTTTCTTTTTCAGGTCACATGGGATCCCATGACAGAGAGATTCCAAAACTACATATGTATGAAGTAGGTATTTTAAATTCTGTATTCATACTTTGATTGATTAATTTGATTGATTTATGATTTCTATAGCGCCCGAATCACCCCCATGTGGGTATCTCAGCGCTGTGACAGCTAGTGGCCAGCCAGGGAGAGTTCAGAACAGTGTTGTTTTGAGCAGTTTTCTGAAAGTTAGGAAGTTGGGGCATTAGTGCAACTGGGGGGAGCTGGTTCCAGTATATCGGGTGAGATGGGAGAATGCTTTACCGCCCATACCGGCTATTTTGATGTGTGGGACCTGATGGAAGCCTTTGTTACTTGATCACAAGGTTCTAGGTGGCATATATCTGACCAGTTTTTTTGGTCAGGTAGCTGGGTCCCATGTTGTTCAAAGATTTGTGGACCATACAGAAAATTTTGAATTTTACTCTTTGTTTCACTGAATGCCAGTGAAGTTCTCGAAGTAGCCGAGCAGCTGAGGTTCGGGGGGGGGGGGCGTTTTTCACCAATCGGGCCGTGGTGTTTTGGATTTCTTGTAGTTTGCCAAGGGAGGATTCCTTGGTAGAGATAAGTAAAGCATGGCAGTAGTCCAGGCGGCTAAGGATTAGGGCCTGGACCAGGGTTTTCCCTATGAATGTTGGTAGAAGGGGGAAGACTCTGCGGAGGAGGCCCAAAGTGTGGTAGCATGTCCCTGCGGTATGGTTAACATGTTCTTCTAAAGTAAGTTTCTTGTCAAGTTTCACACCTAGGTTTTTCAGTACATGTTTGGAGGAAGGAGCTGACCCCAGTTCCTCAGGCCACCAGTTGGGAGACCATTTCGTTATTGCTTCTTCAAACAGCATGATTTCAGAATTTTCAGTGTTTAGCTAGAGGAGATTGTCTCTCATCCAGCGAGCAATGCCTTTCATACCCTCCGAGAAGGTGGATTGGATGTTCGTGTCTGTTTTATCAAAGGAGAGTAAAAGTTGCTTATTATCAGCGTAGGAGATAGGGATGAAGCCGAGTTTCCTCAGTAGGCCAGCCAGGGGGGTAACATAGATGTTAAATAAACTGGGGCTCAGGCAGGAGCCCTTCGGTACCCCCGTGGTGTCTTTGGTGGTTTGTGAGCTGAATGGACCTAAGTTTATGGTTTGCGTTCTGGTAGTGAGGAAATCAGTCAACCATTTTAGGGCTTTCCCTCAGATGCCTATGCCCTCGAGTCGCTGGAGTAGAATCTGGTGGGAGATGGTGTCAAATGCTGCGAATAGGTCGAGCAGCACCAAAAAGTACTGCTCGACCTTCATCCACCAGCATATGGATGTTATCTGTTACTTCCACCAGGACTAACTCAGTGCTGTGTTTTGGTCAAAATCCTGTCTGTGAGTGGTCTAAACGATTTGAGGATTAAGCAAATTCCGACAGATATTTGTTAATATGCTTCTCTAGAAGTTTGCTGTGTGGAGGAAGCAGAGAAATGGGACGATAATTAGAGACCTCATCAATGGAGATCTTAGGGTTCTTCCTAATGGGGATAATCTGTGCTGCTTTCCACTCTGGTGGAAGGCTGCCTTCTGAAATAGATCTATTGATAATTGAGCAAATGGGAGCAGCAAGCCGCTTTGATAGGAGGACAGAGGTTTTGGCAGGTATGGGATCTAGGGAAGATCCAGAATTGACCACTTTCAGTAATGATCCCACTCCGATTGCCAACAAAGCTGGGAAGGATTCCAATGCTAGGATATTGGAGGAGATAGGGGAGAGATCTATGCTAGGGCTAGACTGAGGATAGGGGCTGAAGCTGATCTTCTGATAAATGGTTTCAATTTTCTCCGAAAAATAATTTGCAATTTTTTTACATAGGGTTTGGGAGGCGGCTACCTCGATGTGGCAGGCCTTGGGGTTGATAAATTAGTTCAGGACTTGGAACAGGGTGCAGGAGGAGTTGCCCAGGTTTTCAAGTTCCAAGCGAGTTTTATATTTTTGTGATATGCTGTTAGTGCGGTTTCAAAGTTTTCCTTATCTTGCAGGTTTTTGGAAAGGTGCCATAGCCGTTCCACTTTATTACATAGGCATTTTTTCGGATCTACTATCAGGGGTGTACCAATGGAGTCTGGAGACATTTGTTTTTGGTTGATTGTGATTTCAGAGGGGCTAGATTGTCAATAGTGGTTATCATTTTTGCTGTAAAGGACGCTAGTCGTTACTGAGTTGTACTGGAGTCCGAAATCTGGGGGGAGTGAATGTTTCGTGGAACTTAGTAGGGGTGATTTTTTTTGCCATTGTCTATAGTTCTTGGTAGGCCTAATGGCTAGGGCGCTCGACTTCGGACCTGGGGATCTGGGTTCAAGTCTCGGTAACGACGCCAAAAACCTCCTGTGATTCTGGGCAAATCACTTAATCTTCCAGTGCCTAAAATGAATGTGTGTCCTCATGTAACGTAACTGGTGCTATGTAAAGCGATCTGATACCCGGTTTGGGTCTAGTTTGTGCTATATAAAATTAAGCAAAAAATGTTGTAGGTTAGGTTGTCTTTCTGGTGGTGAATTTGAAAATCATTTAGGAAATGGTCCGACCAAGTCAGTGGGCTAGAGGCTTTATTGGTGATATTGGGGATTTAGTAAAACTGATGTCCAGTGTGTGTCCAGCCTGGTGGGTGGGCTCATTGTTGATTTTTGTTAATCCTAGTGTGGACAGGTCCATCAGCTCTTCCCTTATATGTCCGATCTGAGATGGAAATGACAGGGGTTTTGGCTCCTGGCGATGGCCTGGCGTGGACAGGCACAGACGGGATTGCCTTTGGTGCGCCTTCAGCGAGCCAGCTGCCCGTCCGCTGCGTGTCATCTCCTGCATCAGCTGACATGGAGGCAGCTGAACTGCTAACCTCCTGATCTGAAGTTCGGTGGAAGTGAGCTTTGACAAACTTCGGGTAGGTGTTTTCTCCCTCCACCCAATCAGAACGATCCGGGGTGGAACGGAGAGATACCAAGCTGCAAGTGAGCGGCGTGAACGGTATCAACAAGTGCAGTGAGTGAATTAAAACAGCGTTTTCACAGTTTCTAGTGATATTTCCAGTGTTAAAATCAATGTGGCAATTGATGTAGGAGCCCTTTTGCCAGGCACTCCTAGGTTCACAATGTCAAGTTAGCTATCACACCTAAATAAAAAGTCACTTTACAAATGGCAGTAATTTAGAATCCTAGGTGGAGCCCTTTATCAGGCACTCCTGAACTCTGTCTGCGAGCTTACTGGATTCTAACAGTGTCTTCAGTGTCCTCAAGCGCGTCCGCTGCGTGTCTTGCCCTGCATCAGCTTATATGGAGGCAGCTGAACTGCTAACCTCCTGATCTGAAGTTCGGAGGAAGTGAGCTTTGACACACTTCCGGTAGGTGTTCCATCCCTCTACACAATCAGAACGATCCGCGGTGGAACGGGGAGGCACCAAGCTGCAAGTGAAAGGCGTGAACAGTATCAAAAAGTGCAGTGAGTGAAGTAAAACAGCTTTTTCACAGTTACGAGTGATATTAACAATGTTAAAAACAACGTGGCAATTAACGTAGGAGCCCTTTACCACAATGACCGGTTAGCAATAACACCTAAATAAAGAGAAAAGGCACTTTACAAACTTTGTAGCTTCTTGCAGTTCTGTATGCGGAGTATATAAAGAAATGGACTTGTACTAGGGTTAGTGGCTAGGCCAATCCTTAAGTATATGAATAATAAAAAGAGTCATTTCAGTACTGCAAAGAGAGTACAAGATAAAATTATAAGTACTTAGGTTTTGGCAAAGTGATAGGACATATTTATAGAGTGTTGAAGGGAAGGGATGGGGCCTGATGTGCAAACACACTCTGTGACGTGTTTTAAGTTGAGGAATGAGTCTCTTTTAATCCTGAAAGTACCTGGGTACTACTAGCCCACCATGTCTCTCTATTGAACACCATACAGCTGCGTTGCAGAGAGGTGGGCCGAAGCCATGGCCCATTTTACACCTCTCTACCATGCAACTCTCTGGCTCTTTCTGCATATATCTGGTGGGTTAGTAAGCCCCCAGGGACACTCAGGATTTAAGGAGACTATATCCGGTAACTTAAAATGCCCACAGAGCATTTTTCCACACATATCTTCCCCGTCCATCCCCCCTTTCTTCACCTATTGTGCATTTTAATACTTAGTTCATTTTACCTTCACAGTAATACATATAAAAAACATTAAACATATTTTTCAGTTGTTTTTTATAATTTAAATTTCTGAAATGTCATATTTTACAATTAGGATCAGTGAAATAGAAGAAAAAATACAGTTATAATATATAATATTATATTTTTTACAAAACAACATAAGTTTAACATTATATAAATTATTTTCTTTGCCTTTTTTGCTGTGCTCAGAATATAGTGAATTTTACTACAAACAGTGTTTTCAATGTTACTCATCACATAACAGCGGGCAAACAAAAACAATCAATAAGATTGTTTAAAAAAATCAGTTCCAGTTTATAAACTTTATTTCGATTTGAAAAATCACAAAAGTCATCACAGGACAAACATAGAGACTAAGTTGGACAATACGACATATCGCTATATCAACACACTTGATTATGACTTGGACATATAATACTCATTATTAAAACAATAAATAGTTTAATACAGCTCTAAAACGCTCCCATAACAGCGGCCTGGAAACAAATGTTCCTTTTTAAAAGAGCATCAAATCTATACAATAAAATCATTATACAATTAAGAAAATATTAAATGATGAATAAGGGAGGAAGTTTACCTATGCCTCCCTTCAGTCCAACGAATCACCCACACCCAGCTCAAGAACTTGGCTGTTGCAATCACAGTGGGGCCATTTACTGCGGTTTTAAGTAATCTGAAAGCCTCACTTTATTAACCTAGTCCCCAAAGATAAACACAAAGGTTTCAACCAGTATCGCCTCGGGTTGTTATACACTGGGCATGCAAACAGAATGTTGGCCAAAGATTCAACCCTATCAGGGCAAAAAGGACAACTGCTATTATTTGCATTCGAATATGACCACTTCGAAGTAAAAGCCTTAGTGGGTATTGTTCCCACTCTAAACTGGTGGAATAATTTTCTATTACGTGTCAATGTGATTAGATCTCAGTACTGTTCATATTTTGGTTCAAATTTAATTGCAAGAAAGGTGCTGGACAGGGTCAGACTACTGGAAGCTGAGAACTGCCGGGAATATATCATGTGCCAATAAGCTGCATTTAACTCTGTTTTACTGGGAAACGGACTTCCCTCGGGTGAAGTCCACAGCCGACTCAATCCCAGCTCACAGAGAATATTTTTTACACTCCTGAACCACTCAATTTTATTATTTACATCCATATCCCGAACTTCTAACACAGCCAGGGCATAATTGGCTAGCTCGGAAGTCACCCAAAGTCTCCTAAAGTATGATACTAATCTATAACGGGCTACAACCCAAAGCACTGAAGCTCGCAGTGGAAAACTGGGACCCAGAGTTAACTAAGTACACCACCATTAAAAGTGCGATAAAAAAAAAGGTTTGCATCTGCTCTCGCACCTTTGACCTGGAATCATTGGAAATTAGAGGCTTTCATGAGTCCCAAAGCCTCCCACACACAGAACATAATTCCAAACTCCATCTTACCCAGGCGGTGGGGAGACAAGCCCTAAATAGGATTGTAGCGCTCAGATTACATCCTCTCCCCCTTAAAGAACTATACCCCCTGAGGTCGATAAGGATGGGGTACTCGGAGTGTCGGCTATGCAAATATAAACATGAGAGTTTGGCCCACATTCTATTTTGCTGCCTGGTCTTGTGTTTTGAGCGTAGTCTTTACCTTAAGCCAATTTTACTACAACAAGGGATCATATCCACAAAGGAGGCTGTTTATCATCTGTTTACACTGGAAACAGTGAAACATATGGCTATGTTCGGCAAATTCATACAACAGACACGCCGAAAATTGATTGACTCCCCCAGCTAAGTAACTGGACCAGTACCTGCACTGATCTCTCACACCGTCGAGATCTAAAAGCCCATCCCATTGAGACCAGGCAAGATTGCTGGGTGAGCACAAATGGACTAATGAATTTTAGATTTTAACAATGATTATGTTTTTAATTATTTCATTTGTTTTATAATAATGGAATGTTCTGTTCTATTTTGTTGTTTTATTTTAATGGTTTTAAGTAACCACAAATAAATTCATTTATTCATACATCCCTAATGTAATGACACCCCAAATAAAGGGGGATCAGTGGGGTGGATTGTGGCATACCCATTAACAATCTTAAAAATGTATTTTGACCCAACACTAAAGAATCCAATTTTACATGCGCCCACAACTCTGAACCATAGAGGATTGAAGCACCAATTTCTGAGTTATAGATCTGCAATACTGGAGCTATGGGTTTGGCAAAGGAGCGTCTGTGCTCCCTGACCAACACACCTGAGAGTTGAGCATGTCTCACCGTGAGACAGTCTATTTGAGGCTAAAAGCTCATTTTTTTGTCTATAGTTACCCCTAAATATGAAAAAATCACTGTTTGGTCAAGAACACCTTCCTTCATCCTAACTTCACCAATGTATTTGTTAGAGTTCTGGAGGACCATAAACTTTGTTTTGTCAACATTGACAACGAGGTCATGATCCGCACAGAACTCCTCAAATCTTGAGAGGGCACGTTGGAGGCCCTGTCTTGTTTTGGAAAGAATGAGAGTGCCATCGGCGGACATTAGGAGTCGGATCTTTAACCCAACTAGACTTGGGGCATCTGTGGGGCAGCTTTCAAAATATTTCAAAACCCCATTGATATACATTGAAAATAGGGTGGGTGCGAGTACGCACCCCTGCCTAACACCCTTCTCAACTGAGAACTTTTCAGTGGTGCGACCAACCTTATCCCACCTACACTGGCATAGTTATCCGTATGCAGTTTGACAACAAAAGCCAAGATGTCCAATGGCATGCCCAACTTTAAAAGACTGTGCCACAGCTTAAAACGTGGAACTAGGTTAAAAGCTGACCTAAAGTCCACGAAAGCTGCAAGATTTATAAAAAAACGAAAGTTTTTCTAAAATAATTTAAATATACTCAACTATTTCTGAACATTCCATAAAAACTACATCCTCAATTACATACCTATTAATACAAATCACATATATATAAAATGCTTGAATCTTCTTACTTGAATGTGAAAGAACTCAAATAATAATTCAATAAATAAATCTTTTTTAATTTCTATACACTGTAAATGATGTTCTTTAAAAATATATGCTGTCAGAATGTGCAAGAAATATTCCATAATTGAAATGTATACGTTTATTCTAGGCCGAATGGTATTCCTGAAATCCTTTAAACTGATATTGTCCAATAGTAATCTTAATAATACATTTTAACATATTCCTAATAGGCTGAATTATGTTCCTAAAACATTGGCTTTAAAAATATTAGGTAGGAATTTGGTAATTTGTTAGGCAAATGCTGTTTTAAAAACAATTGAGCATCATTACAATATGTCCATCCTTTATTGGATTTTAGATAGGCAGTGTAAGGTCCAGATGTTGTAGATGGACCATCATGGATAATTATTGCTACTGCTGCAAAAGTTCTTCCTGATATTGGTAGTTGATTTGCTACAAAATGCTTTATTAAAGTTTCCATTTTTCTTCCATCAGCTGTACAACGTTGTATCATTATAATTATATATTGTCCATATCTTCGTAAAAATAATGTTGACAACATTTCTGATTTGCATTGGCTACACTCCATGTTTTGATTTGCTGCTTTAACTAGTTTGTTGAAAGACACTGATTTACAGTCTGGTAATGTCAAATATATAGATCTTTCAGTGTCTATGTTAGTGCTAAATGTAAACATACAATGTTCACATTAATGTTCCCATTTGCAACAAAGGCCAAACAGATTTTCCATTTCTATTCCTTCATTTTCCAATACTGCAAGCATATACAATAGAAATTCCTGAGTATCTTGTTGGATATTCTGCGTAATCTGTGTGGAACCAGAACAAACATCCAAAAGATTACGAATATCAGAAACGCTTTGTATTTTACTTTTATCAGTTCTTAATTTTTCATAAATACAATGCAACAAGGAACAACATATTTTTTCAGATTCTCCATAATTTGCTGTTGCAAACATTCTAGAAACAAAACAACATTGACCACTACATTAGCATAGCAGTTGACACCTGAACTTATTTCAAACTGATAACCAACAATCTCTTCAACAGTGTCCTTTTTCTTTTTGCTTGCAATCTCAACATTATCTTGATTTATTTCCAACTCTATAACTTCACTACCGATATTCTCATATCTTCTTTTTCTACCTACCACATGCTTGTCAAATACAGGGTATTGACCTAAATTGGGAGCATACCTATTATACTCTTTAACACAGTTTGCATCTGCAGTAATCCTTGTCTCATCAAAATCAATGAGAAACAAACCAGATAAAGGTCTGACTCGGGCTAAAGCAAGGGAAACACCCATCACATCGGGGTCAAAACATCGCGGTGCTATCGCACCGCAACTTTAACATCGCATGGTCATTGACATCGCATGCTTTTAGTATGCATGCTACAACGGCGCGATGCCATTAACATTGCATGCAATTACAACGCATGCGATGTTAACATGCCATTACAACGGCTTTTCCTTGAAAAAAGACTGTCACGTACCTTGGAATTCAGACTTTGGTGCTGTCAACCAGGGTTGAAACGGCAAAAAATGAAGACTGGCACGTGTAATTAATCACCTAGGAATTAATCTGAACGTATCTTGGAATTCATCAGAAACGGCAAAAAATGAAGACTGGCACGTACCTTGCGATGTTAACATGCCATTACAACGGCTTTTCCTTGTAAAAAGACTGTCACGTACCTTGGAATTCAGACTTTGGTGCTGTCTGCCAGGGTTGAAACGAAGACTGGCACGTACCTTGCAATTCATCTGAACGTACCTTAACAAATGCAAACACTTGGTTTTTATTTTATATATCTTACAATTGCCGCATCGATGACAGTGAGAGGATGTGGGCTGACGTATACCTCTGCTCTGCAGACTTTGGTGCTGTCAGCCATGGTTGAAACGGCAAAAAATGAAGACTGGCACTTACCTTGCAATTAATCTGAACGTACCTTGGAATTTATCAGAAACGGCCTTTTCCTTTGAAACAGTTGACTTTTATTTTATATATAACAAATGCAAACAGTTGGTTTTTATTTTATATATCTTACAATTGCCGCAGTGATGACAGTGAGAGGATGTGGCCTGACGAATACCTCTGCAGACTTTGGTGCTGTCAGCCAGGGTTCGAGCCTCCTATCAACGCCACTTTTTATGGATGGGTGGATGGATTGATGCATGTATGGGTGCTGGGTGGGGGATGCATGTATGGGTGCTGGGGGATGGATGGATGCATGTATGGGTGCTGGGTGGGGGTGGATAGATGCATGGATGGGTGGATGGATGCATGGATGGGTGCTGGGGGATGGATGGATGGATGGGTGGATGGATGCATGTATGGGTGGGGGATGGATGCATGGATGGGTGCTGGGGGATGGATGGATGGATGGATGGATGGGTGTATGGGTGGATGGATGCGTGTATGGGTGCTGGGTGGGGGGGGTGGATGGATGCATGGATGGGTGCTGGGTGGGGGTGGATGGATGCATGGATGAATGGATGGATAAAAGTGTGGATGTGTGCATGAGGGCAGATGGATTAAGAAACTGGCTTTTCCTTGTTTGGAACTAATCTGAACGTACCTTGGAATTCAGCAGAAACGGCAAAAAATGCAGACTGGCACGTACCTTGGAATTAATATGAACGTACCTTGGAATTGATCAGAAACTGCCTTTTCCTAACAGAAACGGGCTTTTCCTTGTAAAAAGACTGTCACGTACCTTGGAATTAATCACCTTGGAATTAATCAGAACGTACCTTGGAATTAATCAGAAATGGCCTTTTCCGTGCAAACAGTTGGTTTTTATTTTATATATCTCATCGCTGTCAGTGAGAGGAAGTGGGCTAACATATACCTCTGCAGACTTTGGTGCTGTCAGCCAGGGTAATTAATCAGAAACTGCCTTTTCCGTGCAAACAGTTGATTTTTATTTTATATATAACAAATGCAAACAGTTGGTTTTTATTTTATACATCTTACAATGGCCGCATCGCTGTCAGTGAGAGGAAGTGGGCTAACATATACCTCTGCAGACTTTGGTGCTGTCAGCCAGGGTTTGAGCCTCCTATCAACGCCTCTTTTTATCTATCCACAGCCTAGATATCCATTCCTCATCCTGCCAAGTATGTAATAACCTATAATGGCAGCAGTTGTACCTAGTCGCCGAGCTATTGTACTGCCTTTTGTGCCAAGTTTCTCCTTCCAGTAGGAGCTGTGTTTTGTAGAAAGTAGTTGGGCTGACAGGGCGGTTCTTTTAGGCATTAGTCAAGGATTAGTAAAGGATGGTAGCAGGCAGTTAACCATGCTGTGAGCGAGGTCTCAGCAGGGAACGGGCAGGAGGAGGGGAGAGGGGGTAGCATGAGAGCAGGAGAGGGGACGCAATGGCCTCGATTTCCTGATCTGACCCCTATAGCTGAGGCCGTGGGAGACTAAAAACAATAAATTAAAAATGCGGCAAGGACTGGGAAAACAAAAGGAATGCCTGAGTGGATCGATGTAGCTCTAGGAAGGTGGGTAGCAGGACGCTACAAAGATTTTAAACCTGGCACAAACATCGCGTTGTCATGTCACGCGATGTAACCGCTGCGATGTGACACACTATCAAACGATATGCCCGCATTAGCGTCACAACAACGTGCGATGCAACCTATAGCGATGTAAGCACAGTTGCGATGTAAATGACGCGATGTAAACGCGCGCAAAATGAAAGTTCTCGATGGATCGTCATATAACCCAAAGCAACATATGCCATACCCGCTTTAAACACGATACTTCCAATGTTCACCAAAGCACTGTCTACACTTAAAATTCACAAAATCCACAACTTTACCCATTGCTCCATTTACTAAACCTTTTTCTACATCTAAATTACGCCTTAAAATTACCCAACAGTTTATACATACATATAGATTCTTTTCTAAACCAGCAGTTTTAGATATCGATTTTTCTAAAATATCCAATTTTGTTTTCAATTTTTCTGTCAAAATAATAGTGATTCCTTCATGCTCTATTTTATCAATGACTTCCATTTTTATTATTTCTTCATTTTCTAGGTTCAAAAGTTGTTCATTGAATATAGAACACTCATGCAGTGTTGGCATTAAGCAGATTATAGATTTATTTTCTGCAATTTTCATATTTATTTTCTCAGGAGCTATATTTTCGTTTTGGAAACAAATTTGAAAGTAGTTGACTTTGCAAAGCTTGTTTGCCATGTCTGTCATTACTCCAATTCTTTTATCTTGAAGAATAGTTCCATAATAAACATAATTTGCCTGTTGCATATTTGTAATAAGTCCTTTATATTCAAAATATAAACAAATATTAACATTTCCAGCACTTCTCAAAGACTTTCTGGTTTCTTCATGCACAAGTGTTTTAAATACTGGTTGTCCTTTTACGGGAGTAAGTTGCAATACATCTCCAAAAACGATAACGTTTTCCTCCCAATAAGACATCCTTCTCTGTTTTAAAAATTTGCTGCATTCTTAAATGCACAAAAGCAAGCATTAAGTTTGAGACCATGCTTATCTCATCAATAATCAGAAGTTTCATTTTCTTTAGCACTCTTGAAACTAAGCATGAGCGTGAAATCCGTTACGCTCGCGGATTTTGCGGATTTTCGGGAAATCCGCAATCCGTGAATTTTGCGGATTTCCCGCAAAATCCGCAAAAAAAAATCCGCGAACGTAACGGGTTCAAAAGTTGAACCCACACTCATTTAACTATTTTACAATGGCGCCAGCAAGCTGCCAGCGCCGTTGTAAAATAGTTACAAAGTTAGCTTGCACAGGAACCACTAGATAAAACGAAGCAGGTGCTTCCTGTGCAATCTAACTTCGTAACTATTTTACAACGGCGCTGGCAGCTTGCTGGCGCCATTATAAAATAGTTACAGGGCAGCACAGCCTTACAGGTCACTCAAGGGACCCCTGCGCCCTTCAGGGCGATTGCATAGTAACACACACATGGTCGCTCGAACTAGTTAATGCTCAAATTCAGTGACTCATTCATTAGCCCAAAAACAATCATGTGCCTCTTCCCAAATGTACCGCGGAAAATCAGCTGTGATGCTGGATAGAGGCCTTTGCATCCTTGACTTTCACGAGCGCAATACCCATGCTGTTCCTGTGACCAGGAGCTTCTTTTTCTTCATCTGCTGAACCGATCTTTCTCTGACCTTTTATACATACAAGAGGCATGTGAACTCGCATGGAAGCACCCCCCCCACCACAAAATCCGCAAATCATGGTCTCTGTCGAACTAGTTAATGCTCAAATTCAGTGACTCATTCATTAGCCCAAAAACAATCATGAGCGTCTTCGAGGCTGGACAGGTGTGCCTCTTCCCAAATCTACCGTGAAAAATCAGCTGTGATGCTGGATAGAGGCCTTTGCATCCTTGACTTTCATGAGCGCAATCCCCGTGCTGTTCCTGTGACCAGGAGCTTCTTTCTCTTCGTGTTCGCACGGGTTGCTGCAAGTTCGCACGCCTTTTGTACAATTTCGCAATTTGCGAAATTGTACAAAACCCTCGCGAACTTGCAGAAACCCGTGCGAACATAAAAAAAATCCGCAAATTCGCGAGAATTCGCGGATTTTGCGGATTGCGAGTTCGCAAATCCGCAAAATCCCCGAACGCGCGATCCGCAAAATTCGCCCATGCTTACTTGAAACTTCATAAAAAACTTCTCCAGATAGCTACTGATATTCCAATTTGTTTTCATGCTCCTCAGATAGCATAAGTAAATGTAAAATGTAATTCCTTTGATGTTGTGTGCTGCCAACCCAGTTGCAGCAGTTACAACACAAGACATATATGAGTCAGTTGTTTTCTGTTGATAACTGGTCAATACTTTAATTAAGAAACTATTCCCTGTTCTAGCTTGACCACTGGAATATATTTGGATAGGTTGTAATGATGTGCATGTGCATTCTTTCTTTTCATGAGGAAATCCATGGTAAATCTGTTGTTTCACTTGCTGATATATTTCTTTCTGTTCAACATTTAGTTGTTCTTCCAAATTTCCTAAGTCCATAATGTTATGTTATCTTATGTTAATAAAAATTTTAGAGCGCACGGCTGCCCCAGGAAAGGGGCATCCCGGCGCTTTATCTGGATGAAGGAACACAACCAGGAAAACAGGCGGGGAGGATGAAATAACAGTAAAACAGTCATTGGGAGACAGGAGTGAAAAGAAAAGTTTTAATAGCCCTCCTGAATGCAAGCAGCTCATCCAGAGCACAAATGGGGGCAGGGAGTGAGTTCAAAAG
Organism: Lissotriton vulgaris; assembly: GCF_964263255.1. Classification (NCBI taxonomy): domain Eukaryota; kingdom Metazoa; phylum Chordata; class Amphibia; order Caudata; family Salamandridae; genus Lissotriton; species Lissotriton vulgaris. Next base: position 51,775 of record NW_028255587.1, on the reverse strand, counting down.
GAACCTCCTCCCGCCCTACAGCGTTTAAATTGTGGGACTATGGCCAGATTTTGTCCTAATGCCCTCAGTTTCCGAGAGGGAACATAAGGCATGAGGAGATGCTCAAGAATCTGGGGAGAAGAGATTTTAAGAATTTTAAACCCTTCGATGCTGATGACGAGCTCAGCTCGTCATCAGCCACGGGTGGCGTGTGCTGATGACGAGCTGAGCTCGTCATGTAACGCGGTATTTCGAAAAATGCCTCACAGCGCAAAAATCACCGCAGCAGCGATGCGGTTAAAGGAAAACCATAATGCATTAAATTCAATCCTTTGTGTCATAGGAAGCTAGTGGAGTTTCCGAATGGTTTCCTTAACTGAGCAGAACCTGGGTAAGCCTACCAAGGCTCTGGCTGCAGCGTTCTGTATAGGCTGCATCCGAATAACTTTCGCCTGATTAGCCCCCAGCAGGAGCGAGCTGTGACAGGACAGTGGCCTGAATTATCAACTGCGTAGTTGGGGCATCAAAGAATTTCAAAATTGGCCTAAGTCCACGTAAAATCCCGAAGCAAGTGGCAGCCACTTTTATTTGTATGACCGGAAAAACTGAGGGCCATAATACCTTCATGAGCTTGATGCATTACTGTTTCCACTTCATTCATGGTGATTGCCGCTTCATTTTCAAGAATTGGTTGTCCTAGTAACTCAGTGGAGCAGAATTTTGACTGTCTTGAGAACTGTCTCCAGTAATCTCAGCTGCAATTGTAGCTTCTTGATCAATTTCATTGTTCAACATTTTGAGATAATTTGCAAAAACAATACATTCTATGGTATATTTACAAGCCTTCAAGGAATCTTCATAGCTCTGAAAATCTCCAAGTAATTCCAATTTTGTATGCCACGGTTTGAACAGTTGCAAAAGTGTTAGAGTAAAAGTCCCTTTTATCAGGAGGGTCACAACTCAATTTTCTGTGATTAATCGAATTTCCTTTCCTTTGTTTCACCACCCATCCTTTGGGACCAATTACTCCATATTTTCCATCATTGATGTTTTCTACAGTATTCAGTTCAAAAGTGTAGTTTTGCAGCACTTTATAGAGACACATGTTCTCAAGATTATGACTTCTATTTGAATAACGTGAGTCCACCATGTTTGTTTTGACTATATCTTTACTTTACGGATATTTTTCTGCTAAATATTCAATTAAAAAACACCTTGTACATATTTAAGTACTCAATTTCGCGTTGCTGGAAGACCTGGATTCACCCAAATGATTCTTCCAGAGTTTGAGTATAAACTTGTAGATGATAACTGATCTGAGCATTCATACGCTCCAGTTTCTCCACTGTATAATTTCTTACTAAGACTAAGACTCTGGATTATAATCATTTATATATTTTGATTCTTCACTTCTTCTCGAATTGTACATATTTTTTGGAGACTTTCTAGTGATGGAATGTCTCACAGCAGACATAAAACTGTTTACTCTTCCTTTGGATATAACAGGACGTGGAAATCAAAAAAATGACATTTGGTATAAAAATTTTCCTTAGACTTGTACTTTCGTCTACAGTATTTGCCACATTGATGACTTTGGAATCATAAGACTTGTTTTCTTAAGTTGCTTTCTTCTGTTCTTTTTGGGATAGCACATTAGGCATATTCTTCAATAAAAGACAAAACAGTATCATGAGATTCAGTTTGGAATTTGGGGGCATCCTTGATCCATATCAGCAAATGTACATGAGGAGCAACTCTAGCTTGATACTCCTTTATCCAAAGGAAATCTACAACTTCTCCAAGAGGAGGATTCTTTATTTTTGCAGATAAAAGACATCATAGCTTCAAATCTATAATTGAAATATCTGCATACATTAACAGGATACAAAGAGCAATATTCTCCTGGAGTCTTGAATTCAATATTTTTTGTATTTAAATTTGCCTTTCAAAGATATTCAAGTAAATCATCCCATGGGTATTCACCACAGCTTAGGGTAAAGAACAATGTAGGAGTTCCTAACAGCCATATTCATCAATCTCCCGTTTTGCGAGGCCCTAATAGCGAATTATAGCGATTCGCTATTAAGGACTCGCAAAACGGGATTCATGTAGGAACATGCAAAAAAATTGCGATTCCTTACAATTCCTTATTTGCGATTAGCTAATTGCTAATCGCAAATAAGGAATAAATCCCCATTCATTCCTATGGGCCAAAAGGCCCATAGGAATGAATGGGGAGTATTCCTTATTTGCGATTAGCAATTAGCTAATCGCAAATAAGATTGCGATTTGAAGGGTGCCAGGGGTGTCCACAGGACACCCTGTAGCACCCCTCAAATGAAATTTCACACAGGTGTTGCACACACACATGTCCAACGGACATGTGTGTGTGTAACATGCAACTCAGAAAAATGCATTTAAATGCATTTTTCTGAGTTTTCGCAATTTACCGCGAGGTCTGACCTCGCGGTAAATTGCAGCAAGAAATTGCGAATTCGCAAATTTAAATTGGATGTTGAATTGCATTTAAGGAATCTCTAATAGAGATTCCTTAAATGTAATTCATCGCACATTTGCGACATCGAAATTAGCGATTTTTGCATTTGGGATGCTGAATCCCAAATGCAAAAATCGCTCTCGCAAAGGGCGGGATTATCAGAATCCGGCCCTTTGCAAGCGCAAAAAAGCATAATGAATCAGGCGGTTGGGTCTTTAGCATACATTTTAGTTCTCCATGACGATGGTACCAATACTCATTAGTGCCACGCTGACATGCCATCAGATTAATCAGCTGAGATTCTAAATGATCATCTCTCTGATGTACTTTATCCATGAATTCCTTTGCTGAAATATTTTAAAGATGTACTCCTATTTTTAAGATGTGGTTGACTGCATTTGAAAGTCCAGACAAGTGACTCTCAAACATAAGATGAAATATATGTGGGATACATTGTCGAAATCTTGGATCTTCTGCATACAATCTTGTTGTCCGATATTCAGATGCAGGAAGCTGAACTGATCGTTCATCCTATAGTCCACCTTTTCCTGTTGGGAACAACTGCTGAATAGAACGTGCTTCCAAATGTTTTTCCCATACTCTCATGGGACTTCCCTTTGCTTTTTTCATTTGGAATAATTCAATAGTATTGCCCATCACTTCTTTCGAATGAAGTGGATGTACACTATAATGTTCATAGATTTCTTCACTTTTTGAAAAGCCCACTTTTTCAATTTTAATACTTGACATTCCAGTATTATCTCCTAAACGTATTTCTTTTTCTCACACATACACATTTTATAGTACTCATTCTTTTTTATCAGATACAATGTTACCTCTTGGACTTTCCTAACATCCACAAATTCTTGCCAGATGTTCTTACTCTTAGGAACACCATTAACTAGAATAACTAGTGGTTCACTTTCTACATTCTCTACTCCAAGAAGTTCTATATTGTTCTTTAAATTTAGAAGGTAAATATACAACTCTGCCTTTTATTCCGCTCTGTAAATATGTAGGAGGCAATTTACCTGTTTTAGACTCAATACGAGCAATAGCCTGAAATGGGTGCACACATTATATCAGAATAGACTCATACATATTTAAATCTATCATTTCTGGAGGAATAGTTACCAACTCTAGATATTATCAACAGCTCTAGCGGCCATTTTATTATCATCTAAGTTGTTGTAACGATATTTAAAAATAAGCTGATCAGAACCGAAATCAAAACAATTCTCTACCAACAAATAAGTGGCAAATTCCTTCAACTTGCGGTACAAAAGGGGGTGGTGATGGACGGATCATCTGAATCAATCAAACACTCACACCCAGTCAAAAGATCTGGGTTTAATCCATCACCGTTCTTTAGCCCACTCTGCCACCCCAGTTCAGACATGGCTATATGCAAATCAGTCTGACCCTGTGCCTCATGGGAACAGTCCAGCCCGAACTGCCAAGCCATGTCTTCCCTGGACCGGAAACAAGCTTCCGAGGACCGGTTTCTGGCATTCCAGCCGTCTTCAGCCCGGCTTGCTTGAATTCAGTGGCAAAGTGAGCAAGGGAGTCACGTCTGAGCATACCCTGCCACACTTATGGCAGCTAAAAGCGGTACAAAAGAGGGTGGTGATGGACGGAGCATCTGAATCAATCAAACACTCACACCCAGTCAAAAGATCTGGGTTTAATCCATCACCGTTCTTTAGCCCATTCTGCCACCCCAGTTCAGACATGGCTATTTGCAAATCAGTCTGACCCTGTGCCTCATGGGAACAGTCCAGCCCGAACTGCCAAGCCATGTCTTCCCTGGACCGGAAACAAGCTTCCGAGGACCGGTTTTTGGCATTCCAGCCGTCTTCAGCCCGGCTTGCTTGAATTCAGTGGCAAAGTGAGCAAGGGACTCACGTCTGAGCATACCCTGCCACACTTATGGCAGCCAAAAGCGGTACAAAAGGGGGTGGTGATGGACGGAGCACCTGAATCAATCAAACACTCACACCCAGTCAAAAGATCTGGGTTTAATCCATCACCGTTCTTTAGCCCACTCTGCCACCCCAGTTCAGACATGGCTATATGCAAATCAGTCTGACCCTGTGCCTCATGGGAACAGTCCAGCCCGAACTGCCAAGCCATATCTTCCCTGGACCGGAAACAAGCTTCCGAGGGCCAGTTTCTGGCATTCCAGCCGTCTTCAGCCCGGCTTGCTTGAATTCAGTGGCAAAGTGAGCAAGGGACTCACGTCTGAGCATACCCTGCCACACTTATGGCAGCCAAAAGCGGTACAAAAGGGGGTGGTGATGGACGGAGCATCTGAATCAATCAAACACTCACACCCAGTCAAAAGATCTGGGTTTAATCCATCACCATTCTTTAGCCCACTCTGCCACCCCAGTTCAGACATGGCTATATTCAAATCAGTCTGACTCTGTGCCTCATGAAAACAGTCCAGACCGAACTGCCAAGCCATGTCTACCCTGGACCGGAAACAAGCTTCCGAGGACCGGTTTCTGGCATTCCAGCCGTCTTCAGCCCGGCGTGCTTGAATTCAGTGGCAAAGTGAGCAAGGGACTCATGTCTGAGCATACCCTGCCACACTTATGGCAGCCAAAAGCGGTACAAAAGGGGGTGGTGATGGACGGAGCATCTGAATCAATCAAACACTAACACCCAGTCAAAAGATCTGTGTTTAATCCATCAACGTTCTTTAGCCCACTCTGCCACCCCGGTTCAGACATGGCTATATGCAAATCAGTCTGACCCTGTGCCTCATGGGAACAGTCCAGCCCGAACTGCCAAGCCATGTCTTCCCTGGACCGGAAACAAGCTTCCGAGGACCGGTTTCTGGCATTCCAGCCGTCTTCAGCCCGGCTTGCTTGAATTCAGTGGCAAAGTGAGCAAGGGACTCACGTCTGAGCATACCCTGCCACACTTATGGCAGCCAAAAGTGGTACAAAAGGGGGTGGTGATGGACGGAGCATCTGAATCAATCAAACACTCACACTCAGTCAAAAGATCTGGATTTAATCCATCACCGTTCTTTAGCCCACTCTACCACCCCAGTTCAGACATGGCTATATGCAAATCAGTCTGACCCTGTGCCTCATGGGAACAGTCCAGCCCGAACTGCCAAGCCATGTCTTCCCTGGACTGGAAACAAGCTTCCGAGGACCGGTTTCTGGCATTCCAGCCGTCTTCAGCCCAGCTTGCTTGAATTCAGTGGCAAAGTGAGCAAGGGACTCACGTCTGAGCATACCCTGCCACACTTATGGCAGCCAAAAGCGGTACAAAACGGGGTGGTGATGGACGGAGCATCTGAATCAATCAAACACTCACACCCAGTCAAAAGATCTGGGTTTAATCCATCACCATTCTTTAGCCCACTCTGCCACCCCAGTTCAGACATGGCTATATGCAAATCAGTCTGACCCTGTGCCTCATGGGAACAGTCCAGCCCGAACTGCCAAGCCATGTCTTCCCTGGACCGGAAACAAGCTTCTGAGGACCGGTTTCTGGCATTCCAGCTGTCTTCAGACCGGCTTGCTTGAATTCAGTGGCAAAGTGAGAAAGGGACTCATGTCTGAGCATACCCTGCCACACTTATGGCAGCCAAAAGCGGTACAAAAGGGGGTGGTGATGGACGGAGCATCTGAATCAATCAAACACTCACACCCAGTCAAAAGATCTGGGTTTAATCCATCACCGTTCTTTAGCCCACTCTGCCACCCCAGTTCAGACATGGCTATATGCAAATCAGTCTGACCCTGTGCCTCATGGGAACAGTCCAGCACGAACTGCCAAGCCATGTCTTCCGTGGACCGGAAACAAGCTTCCGAGGACCGGTTTCTGGCATTCCAGACGTCTTCAGCCCGGCTTGCTTGAATTCAGTGGCAAAGTGAGCAGGGGACTCACGTCTGAGCATACCCTGCCATACTTATGGCATCCAAAAGCGGTTCAAAAGGGGGTGGTGATGGACGGAGCATCTGAATCAATCAAACACTCACACCCAGTCAAAAGATCTGGGTTTAATCCATTACCGTTCTTTTGCCCACTCTGCCACCCCAGTTCAGACATGGCTATATGCAAATCAGTCTGACCCTGTGCCTCATGGGAACAGTCCAGCCCGAACTGCCAAGCCATGTCTTCCCTGGACCGGAAACAAGCTTCCGAGGACCGGTTTCTGGCATTCCAGCCGTCTTCAGCCCGGCTTGCTTAAATTCAGCTGATCTGACCTGGGATGGTGCAGTGAGCTAAAAAACGGTGTTGGATTAAGCCCTGATCTCTTGACTGGGGAGAGTATTCTGCTTAATTCAGAAAATCTGTCCATCACCACCCCCTGTTGTTTAATTAAATTCCTTCCACTTATCAATATTTTCTCTCTCACTTTTTAAATACAGATCAACAGTACTAGTCTGATTTTTATAGTGAGTTTGCCAGCAACAAATAAAATAATAATTTGGCTGTTCACCAGAAATCACCTAATTTTTTTTTAAAGTAGTAGTATGTTGCACATTCTATTCAACATTTTCTTCAATTCATGTGTCAGTTTCTGCACTCTCTTGTTCTGGACCAAAGTAACAAAACTCAATTTCATCCCAAACCTTCTTCAAATCTGACACTGACCCGGGCAACAGAGCACTGTTCAACTCATTTAGCATTAGTGCTGTACTTTTTGCATAATTCAATCTTCAAACTTACACATTTGAGAATGATGTACTGCTAACATTCTGAAATGATGAAAAACATTTTGACAACATACTTTTCTAGAAAGACAAGCCAGAGAATGACCTTGCAAACCAGTATTTTATCTTACTCTGCAAGGATCTTGTCCTTGCAACATGTAATCTTTTGTTTAACACTTTTATAGGATACACTCGTACAAAATGTTGTAAAATATCAATAGATTCCTGTTGTATAATACAAATACTACTGCAATCCCAAGTATACACTGTGCCTTTAGGACGTCTCCCTAGAACTTCCTCAGCTAACACTTCTTTTACATTTCTGGGAACCATCTCCTCTTTCTCAATTGAACAGCCATTTTTAACTTCATAAGCTCGACCACTGGTATCAACTGCTTGCAATAAATTATTGGTCTGAAAATAACTCTCTTCATTAAAGAACGGCTCGGAACATGAACTGTGTTTCCATTCACCCCAAAAAAATAACAAACATTAGTTCTGTTAATTACTCTTTTCTTCTTACTTTTGGCCTTCATAAAATGGATTGGTTTATCTAGTGATAGAATTATGTTTAAAAGTAAAATGAATAATTACCTTTTTAATTCAAAAGCCTTCTCTATAAAAATTTCGATATCCTTCTTCTTTATATAAAACACTGCTCTTTTTTTGTATTTCTTCAACTCTTTTATGAAATTAGAAACAACTCTATTTTAGCAGACTGACGTTTTCTCCGTTTATCATCCATATTGTCTTTTGACTGAGATTTCCATTAATGAACATGTTATTCCTTATTATATTTTTTAGTTGTTGAAGCATTCTTTAAACTTTCATCAAAGTGCACATTGTTTGTAGACTTCGAAAGATTTTGATAAATTGTTTGGTCCTCTTATCGGAAAACGTATTGTTTTTCCCTACATGATGTTGGTCATCCAATACTTGTTGTGGAATTTTCTTCAAATAATTGTCCTTTGTCTGTCCTTTTCTCTTTCTTGATTTTTCAGGTATGACAATTTTATTTTAATGATGATAAACAATATCTGTTAAAAAATATATAAATAAATGTATTTTAATACATTTATAAATTATATATTTCTATTGCTATACAAAGACATTGTATATAAAAACCATGTACAACTTTTTTTGAAATCACTAATTGAAATTGTAATTGAAGGTGTAAAGATAAGTGTGTAGATGGTTAGAGGTCTGCATGTGTAATGGACATGGGTTTGTACCAGTGTTAGTGTTAAGCCCTGGGACATTGTATGAAAATGCCTGTTTGAATATAGAAGTTTTTCGGTTTTGGTGCAGTGTTTGAATTAGTACATGATGCTAGATGGCTGACTGGAGGAGTGCATAGGGAGTGACAGGGTGTTTGCTAGAATGTCCAGGTACTGCCTGAGTAATTGAAGATATGAAAAACAAGTGTGTAGGTGGTTAGACAACTATATGCATAGTGGAACAGAGTTTGTACAAGTACATGTGTTAAGGCCTAGCAAACTGTATGAATAGTTGGTTACCAAAATAATGATTAGAGTACTTCAAGGAGATTGCCTAGGTGAACTTATAAGGGGTTCAGTTTGGTACAGTGAATGGATGGTACTGATGGGTCACTACAGGAGTGCAAGGGCAGTGACTGGGTGTTTGCTGGAGTTTGTGAATACTGCCTGGAAAAATAAAGGTGTGAAAGATAAATGTATAGGTGATTAAAGGACTGCAAGCACATTGGATAGAGTTTTGTAGCACTCCATGTTCCAAGGCTTGCATAACTGCATGAATACTTGGGTACTGGCTGAATGCTTACAGTACTGCAAGGAGAATGCCTGGATGAATTGGTTGGGTGTTGACACAGTGAATGGATTAGTATAAGGTGTTGAATGTGTCACTAAAGCACTGCAAGGGAAGGAACAGGGTGTTTGCAGGAGTATATGGATATTGGCTGGGGGAATTGAAGGCCTAAAATACAAGTGTGTAGGTGGTTAGAGGACTACATACATAGTGGATAGGAGTTTGAAGCAGTCCATGTGCTAAGGCCCTGGATCACTGCATGAATACTTGGGTACTGAGTGAATGATTAGAGTACAAGGACTAAAGCAGTGCAAGGGGAGTGACAGGGTGTTTGCTGGAGTGTAAGGACACTGACTGGGGAACTAAATGCCTGAGGAATAAGTGTGTAGGTTGTTAGAGGACTACAGGAATAGTGGATAGGGGTTTCAAGCACTTTATGTTCTAAGGGTCTGAGTCACTGTGTGAGTACTTGGGTAGTCCGGAAGGGGTAAGGTGACTGCCCACACTGTACATGTTTCACTATTGCACTCTAGTGTGAATGTCTGAATCATTCTGCAAATGCATAGGCAGTAACTGTCTTCTAATACTATAAAAATTTGACAACAGAATAGGTTTTTAACCAGTTATGTGCCAGCAAAGACATGAAGTAACCGAAAGCTTCTCTCACAATGGTTGCCCAAATGCACACAGACTCACAGAGTGATTCTAGACAAGAAACACTATTCCTTGGACTTTAGCAAACCAGACTCACTAGTCTGGAAGGGGTAAGGTGACTGTACACATTCTACATATTTCAGTACTGCACTCTAGTGTGTATGTCGGACTCATTCTGTGAATGCATAAGCAATGACTGGCTTCTAGTACTACTATAACTTGATAACAGGATAGGTTTTTAAGCAGTTATATGTCAGCAAAGACATGAAGTAACCAAATGCTTCTCTTCCAATGGTTGCCCAAATGCACACAGACTCACAGTGTGATTCTAGACAAGCAACACTATTCCTTGGACTTAAGCAAAATAGACTCACTAGTTTGGAAGAGGTAAAATGACTGCACACATACTACATATTTCATAGACACGTTTGCCCGGTCTCCACGGCACATGTAACTTTTATCCCCTCGCAGGCCAACAACTTGTAGGATGTATACTCCATTCATAATCCGACCCTTATAAACCATCATGATCAGAAAATACTGCTGTATCCTGAATATGTCTTACAGGGCAAGTGGGATATTCTTAACCGCAGCAACCTTTTAAAATTCTGTGTAAATATCCCAGGTCTAGAAAGGATAAAAACAACGGACATTGAGAGTATTTCCTTTCTCTCTCCAGACTTCAATGAGATAAATGAGACCACAGAGCTAACCTTTACTAGTCCATCCAAGGCAGAGGCCCTGAAGATAAACCATATGTTATTGGAAAGCTGGGGCATAAAAATAAAGATACAGCCCATAACAAAATATCCATCGATTTTAAAAATCCGCTACCCGAATAACTGCCCGGACATCCAGGAACAGACCACTGAGAGGAACTCAGGAACGATCACTCTGCTCGACCAAGCGTTATATGTGGGGTCCATCCTCCAGGGGACCAAAGGCGGTACGAGCATAGGTTTCACTAATGGAACCCTTATTAAAATAACAACAAACTTGGGTCAGGGCAAACGCGTCTGCTCAATCAGGGGGAGCGCCAGCAAAGACTGGTCTTGGCTGCCGCAAGTTTTAAGTTCCGGCCCCTAACATCCATCTTCCGAAAGTAAGGACCGCAACCAGCATTGGTCGATAAATGGCTCAGAAAATCACATAAACCGAAGATCGACCACCAGCAGATTAAACATCATGACCTGGAACGTTGCAGGGATCATAAAGCTCATTCAAAATCAAGCCGCAGTGGCATTCTTGGAAGGGGCAGATATAATTTGTACCCAAGAAACTTGGGCAACAAAATCAATAAGAGGGTATGCAGAATACTGCAAACCAGCCACCAAGAATAACATATTAGGAAGACCCTCAGGTGGGATATCCATCTACATTAAGCATTCGCTGAACCTCGAATTCATGGAAATAAAAAGCCTACCTCCACTCGACCAACGGCCCACTTTCAATACTGCTTATTAACGTTTATTACAATCTTCATGGGTAGGGGGCTAAGGATAATTGGATCTTGCTAATAAGTCAGCTAGAAGCTCTGTTATTATAACATCCTTTATTGGACATCCTTGGCGACCTCAATATACACAACATAGGGGTCATGGCCACACAAAGCCACCACCCTGGGTCCAGCAACGTTTTGAACGCTTTTGAAAAATCCCACTCCGTCCTCTTAAAGAACAACCCTGGGGCTTTCGTTGCCCCCACTTATAACAATCAAACAACGATTGATTACATCATATTAAGTTAAAAATTACAACGTTCGGTGTCAAATTACACAGAAACAAAACTTTAGAAAAAAGACGATCGAAGTAGACCTTACTTAAATAAAGCCCTAGTAGAGAGTGAAGAAATAGACACCACAGCCTACACAACGGCGGTTCCTGAAAAATCTTTAGTCTCCAAGATTTAAAAAAAAAATCAGACAAAACGGGGCACCGGGCCCCAACTGCCTTCATGACTCACTGTTCAGGGCGAACATAGAATTCTGGTCTGAGAATTTGACCCAACTGTACACAGAATGTTGGTTCCTGGGGGATGTTCCAGACTCCTGGAGAGGGTCGCTTCTGCACCCAATACACAAGAAAGGGCTGAAATCGGACCTGACCAACTATCGCATGATCGCCCTGCTGGATATCGAGGGCAAGGCCTACACGAGTACCATTCTGGCAGAACAAGCAAGCTGGGCGAGTACAGAAGGTCTCCTGCCTCTCTTTCAAACAGGGTTCAGACCCGCGGCATCAACCGTGGACAACATAACAGCTCTCTCATATCTAGTCCATCAAGCACTGTGGCGCAAAAGCCTCCCTCTCTTCACCTGCTTTATTGTTTACTCTGCAGAGTTCGAGGGGATAGACCGCGCAATTCTTTGGATGAAGCTGGCACTTTGGAACATCAACCCAGCCCTTTTGAAACCAATTCAATCTCTGTAACATAGGACGTGGGTCAGAATGAAACTTTCGAGTGACTCAGTTTCAGAGAAAATTGAAACAAACCGCGGCCTAAAGCAAGGGTGCGTTTTAGCACCGCTGTTGTTTAATCTATACACAGCAGGCATGGGCCAAGTCCTGACCGGAGCCGCTCTAGATACAGCGAGGATTGGGGGCACTAAAATACAGTTCATGCAATATGCCAACGACTTGGTACTTTTGGATCACACCAAAATAGGCCTACAAAAGGCACTGTCGGCCTTGGCAATCTATAATGACAAAAATAGGTTGGTGGCCAATCCATCTAAATCCAAAATTGTAATCTTTGGGCACTATCACAAATAAAAACTAGCAAAATGGAGTCTCGGCTGGCTGACTCTGGAATGCACACAGCAATATAACTACTTAGGCGTCTGGTTCAACAAATCGGGGCGCCCAGGAGTTCATTTAAGGAAAAGTCAAATCAAAGGGAAAGCCATCATCTATGCCCTCTGCAAACTACAAGCCACCCTGCATAGCCCTACAACGATGGCCGTTCACAGAGTTTCAAGGGCAAATCTAATGCCAGCCCTTAACTACGCCCAACAAGTGTTTCCTGGAAAATTAACAAAAGACTTGGAAAAAATCCATTGCAGTGCATATAAAAGGATATTCCACCTACCCGCGTGCACCAGAAATACTCTTGTGTGTTTTCTTTGAACCAACAAAAGCTGGAAGAGATGGCTGCCCTGAGTAAATACTTTTATCTTACCACAGCGGCACAGGAGAAAACAATAAAGGCAGTCCTAAAAAACATCTTTCTGGAACCAGGGAACCCCTGGTCAGCGACCCTCGCCGCGGCCACTGATCTCCTTAATTTAGCCTCAGAGAACAGGGACCCTGAGCTAATTAATTACTCTGTCATCAGAAGCACAATCAAAAAACAAGTGCCCATTTGCTCTCGTGCCTCAGACTTGAAATCGTTGGCCAAAAGAGGCCTCCACAAGTCCCAAACTCCAAACATCACCTTACGCAGGTTGTGGGCCGTACAGCCTTACATAGGATCTTAGCATACAGACTACATCCTCTGCCATTCAAAGAACTATACACCACCGAGCAGATAGGAACAGCAATCAAGGAATGTCGGCTCTGTGAATACAAACGTGAGTCTTTGGCTCACCTCCTATTCTGCTGCCCGGCTCTGCGCGTAGCTCGCAGCCTTTATCTTAGGCCCATCACTCTACAACTGGGGATGCGCACTCCAAAGGAGGCAGTCCACCTACTCTACACACTGAACGCAGTAAACCAGATGGCCACGTTTGGCAAATTCATTCAGCAGACCAGTACGAAGCTGATGGCCATCTCGGGCTAAATGACCAAAGATTTAGATAACGCTTGTGGGCCGTATGGCCACGGACATTAGTCCTCTCAGTCCCCAAGCATCCTGATCTTAATTATACAGACTTTCGTTTAATATGATGATTTTTTTAACTTTTGTATCTTGTTTTTAATGTAATGGTTTTGAATAACCAAGCAATAAATTCATTCGTTCATTTATTCTACATATTTCACTATTGCCCTCTAGTGTGAATGTCTGACTCATTCTGCGATAGCATAAACAATGACTGGATTCTAATACTACTAAAACATGTCATCATGATAGATTTTTAAGCAGTTATGTGTCAGTAAAGACTTGAAATAACCAAATGCTTCTCTCACAATGGTTTCCCAAATGAACACAGACTCACAGTTGGTACCAGCAGAAATACAGGCCTTTGAACAAGCTATTATGCAAGAACTTGAAAATCTGGGAACCACAATCAACAAACCCTGCATCAACATGAAGAGACAGGAACAAAGTGCAATGAATAACCTCATTATAAAATCGTCAGACAAAGGAGGGGCAATTGTCCTTCTGACCAAAGAAGTATGTAACCAACAATGTACCAAACTAATTTCAGACCTAAATTTCTACAGAAAACTGACCTCAGACCCCACCAACAGACTCCAGAGGACCATTGATCAAATTCCACATTTCTATTCACTACCCAAGACGCACTAGAACAAAAACCCACCACCAGGACGACCAATAGTGTCAGTGATTTGTTCTATTCTAGAACCTTTATCCCAGTTTGCAGACCAATACCTTAGACTGTTTGTGTAGAAAACACCAACATACCTCAAGGACACAAGTGACCTTCGGATCCTACTGGATGGATAACCACATGATGAAGAAACCATGCTCCTGGTAGGGCTTGATGCAGTCTCCCCCCCAACAAAAAATGCTGGACACTTTTGAAAATATATTTTACAGTTAATTTTGGAATCACAGAACACCCAGACACTTTGTACTTGAATGCTGCAGACTTGCTCTCACTGAGAACTTTGTTAAATATGAGGGTACCCTCTTTGGACAATGCCATGGCACTTCAATGGGCAGCAATTTCGCCCCAAGTGTAGCTGGATTGTACGTGAGCACCTTTGAGGAAGAACACATCCGGACCCTAACTAATCCCTTCTTTAAAGGCATCAAGCTCTGGTGATGTTACATAGATGATGTGATAATGATCTGGAATGACACACATGAAGCATTCCAAGAGTTTGTAACCTGGATAAATACAAGGGAAGAATGTCTGAAATTTACATAAACAGCAGACAAATATCAACTGGATTTCCTAGATATCACAATCTTCACAGGAGGAGGAACACGGCAATCCAAAACTTTTTACAAACCACCGGCAAGAAACAGCATACATTCATACTACTGTTTCCACCCTCGCCCTCTGAGAGAAAATCTACCTTACAGTCAATTCCTACATTGGAAACGTAACTGTAGCAACCTGGGAGACCACAACACACAGGTAAAAGATTTGGAAAACAAACTCGTGAAGAGAGACTCCCCAATCAAGACAATAAAGAACTGCCAAAAAAGAGCCTGCAATCAACCCAGAGAGAACCTGATACAAACAACGATACACTAAGAACCGGAATATCTATTGACTTGTGTAACCACATATAATACATCATTGAACGCTGTGAAAAAGATCATTAACAAGAACTGGAGGATCCTCACCTCCAACACCTTAAAATGGCCCAAACCCAGGTTTGCCAACAAAAGAACTAGAAACATAAAAGACATCCTAGTACACACAAGACCAAGCATGACGATAAAGAACAACACCATAACATTGGCATGAAACCTAGATCCGATAATAGGACATTATCCTGTGGATCCTGCTCTGTGTAGAAACTGACAAGGGTGACAAAGAACCTACAACTACTACTAAACTTGGAATGGGAACTACGGAACCACCCAAATTGCAACACCACACATGTAGTGTACATGATTGTCTGCCCCTGTGAGTAAAAATACATAGGAATGACCTGCCGCAAGATAAAACAATGCATTATCGAACACAGGAGTAGCATCACATGCAAAAAGGCAACCACAAAAATGAGCAGACACTTAATTGAGAATAATCATCTCCCAGAAGACATTAATTGGGTAGTCCTAGAGACCCTAGCAATCAAGGGCCACAATGCTGAATGAATCCTACATGATAAAGATCAACGTTGGGTCCAATCAGTGAGTGGGTATGTAGTAACTGATATTGATGTGTCTATGGTTTTGAAATTGGTAGTCTGCATTTTAGAGTGGGTGTATCAAAGGGATATTAGGGTGTGAGGAGGTGCATCAGATTATCAATTGGATGATGTCATCAGTGATGTCATTTGATATGTCATCAGTGATGTAATCAGTCATGTAATGACATCTCATTTGACATCACTGATGACATCATCCAGTGACTGTGTGTTTCTGTAAATATTAAATATGCTTTACATATTGAAGAATGAGTGGATGTATAAGTGTCTGGATGAAGGACTTAGTAGGTGCGTGACTGACTGTATGAGTGAGTGATTAAATGGGTCTTACTAAATGCATGGGTTAGTGATTAAACTGTCTGAATGTGTGCATCAGTATTCTGTTGTTGTGTAAGCTGCTGCATGTGTTGATCAGTAGCTATATTAGTGGCTATATGGGTTATTGATTGGTTGCCCAAGTATTTGAATGGGAGACTGAGTATGTGTGTGGGTGGCTGGGAGGTGTGTGACTCTGTGCATAGATGTGTGAGCAGTTGATTCACTAGGTGTATGAGTTCAAGAGTGCATGTGGAAACAGCTATATGGGCGGTTGACTGTGTGCATGGGTGTGTTGGTGAGTGAATGGATATCTTAGTGCTACATGTGCAAGTAAGTACATATGTAAAACACAGTGCATGTGAGAGTTGGCATATATAAATGACAATACATGAGAGCCAGTGAATGTGAACTGTGGAGAAGTGTGGCTCAGGGGTTTGAGGCGGCAGACCAGGAGCTTGAGTTCGGCCCTGGACCAGGGTTCAATTCCCCGCCTCGGCGGGTCTTGGGCTCAAAAATTCCATGGACTCGTTAATTCTCGCTCCGGTGCCTTCTCGACTCACGGGTTCACACTCTGCGACTCAGGGCAATAGCTTGCTTAATCTCCACATCGGCCCCTCGCGGTGGGATGCCTGGCTTTCACCTTGTGGATACCCTGCCAGGGTTATCTCACAGGGGAATACCAGGACGGGTTCCCTAAGCAAGCGCGGAGATGCCCCAGGGTAAGTCATGTGCTATATAAGCTTCATTGATTTCATTTCATTTCATTTCATGTGCGAGTGGCTATATGGATCATTGTGTACTTGTATCAGTGATTGTATAAGAGAGTAAGTATGTGTTAGTATATGTTTGAATAAGTAAGGTGTTGTGTGTATAACTGTATAGTTGAGGAAATGGAAGTGTGATTGATTCTTTGCATGACTGACTAGGTGTGTGAGTAACTCCATGGATGAGTGGCAGTGTGTGAGTGTCTGTATAGGTGTATGAGTTCATATGATAGTGTTGTATTGATGAGTGACTGTATGTATGAGTGATTCTATGGGTGAATGAGTGAATGTGTCTGTAGACCTAGGAATCAGTGAGTGCGTATGTAGTAACTGGTATTGGTGTGTCAATGGTTTCAAGAATTGTAGTATGTACATTTATTGAACACTGGGTGTATCAAAGGTTATATTAGAGTGTGAGGAGGTGCATCGTATTATCACATGAATGATATCATCAGTGATGTGATCAGTGATGTCATCAGTGATGTCATTTGAGATGTCAGCAGTGATGTCATCAGTGATGTCACTGACCATGTCATGAATGATGTAATATGTGACATCATCAGCAGTGGATTGCGGGTGCGCGAAATATAGTTAGTACAACTAACTATATAGGAGCAATTTTAATGGTTTTTTAAATGCTAATTCCTAACTATATAAGGCCTGAAACCTATGGTTTTCTAAGTTAATTTGCAAGGATTTTAAAATGCTAATTCCTAAATATATAAGGCCTGAAACCTATGGTTTTTTAAGTGAATTTGCCGGGTTTTTTAAATGCCAATCCCTAACTATATAAGTCCTGAAACCTATGGTTTTTTCAGTGAATTTGCAAGGTTTTTTAAATGCTAATTCCTAACTATATCAGGTGTGAAACCTATATTTTTTTTCAATAAATTTCAAAGGTTTTGTAAATGCTAATTCTATTAGCGGATAACGTTTATATATGTTATTATCCTTCTGGGACCACCTGAGCAGCCATCTTGTTTCTCAGGAGAAGTGAGGCACAAGAGAGCACAAAACAAGAGTGGAAAACGCAAAAAGGGTCAGGGTTGAGACCCCCTGACCCCATAGCCCTTCTCAGGGGGTCCCAGAAGGACCATCAAGTGCAAATATATATATTGTTTTTAAATCGCTGGGTACGCGCGTACCCCGCAATTTATTTTTATTTTTTTGCCCTTGGGGATCCTTTTGGGAACCCGTGAGAAGGGCTAGAGGGTTGGGGCTTCTCTACCCTGCCCCCTTTTCATGTTTTCCACTCTTGTTTTGGGCTTTCTTGTGCCTCAGTTCTCCAGAAAAACAAGATGGTGGCCAACACTTCAGGGTTTGGACAGTTTGGAATGTTGAAAGTCGACTGCCAGCCAATCATAAACTCGCTCGCGCACGTGAGGGTACACGCATGTACGCGTACGGTACGCATACCGTATGCATACGGTGCGCGGACGGTGAGCGCATATAGATATATAATTTGATCAAATTCTATTTTCTCAACAACTACTGGAGGGATTTCCACCAAATATAGAAAAGGCACTACTGCATACCTGTCCCTACCATTTTTCCAAGTTTGGTGTAATTCCGTTCAGCCGTTCGGGCTGTAGACGTGTCTAAAGGTCCCATAGAAAATGCCATTTGAACAATTTCAAATTCAATTTTCTCAAGAACTACTGGAGGGATTTACACCACACATACAAAAGGCACTGCTGCATACCAGGCCGTACCATTTTTCCAAATCTGGTATAATTCCGTTCAGCCGTTCGAGCTGTAGCCTTGTCAGAATGTCCCTATGGAAATTAACATGGGGAAAACACGTTTGGGACCCCCCTTTTTCTCTCGGCCCCCGCTTGACGAATCCCTCCAAAACTTTCAGGGAAGGAGCGGGGCGCAGCGAGGCAAATTTAAGGAAAATTACAGGCAGATCCCTCAATCGGCACCAAAGTTATTACCAATAGAATGTTCTGAATTTCCTATGGTAACTAGGTCCTAGGTCCTAACTATATGTACCTACTGGCGACCGCCAGTAGGTAATGTAATATGTATATATATATATATATTCACTGAAAAAACCATAGGTTATAGACCATATATAGTTAGGAATTTGCATTTACAAAACCTTGAAAATTCACTGAAAAAACCATAAGGTAGAGACCATATATAGTTAGCTGGACATTTTATTGACATAAAACCATTGAAATTCCATATATAGTTAGTTGCACTAACTATATATCGCGCACCCGCAATCCACTGCTGATGATGTCACATATTACATCATTCATGACATGGTCAGTGACATCACTGATGACATCACTGATGACATCTCAAATGACATCACTGATGACATCACTGATGACATCACTGATGACATCTCAAATGACATCATCTAGTGTCTGTGTGTTTTTGTAAAGTTTAAATATGTTTTACATATTGAAGAATGAGTGGATGTATGGAAGACTGAGTGTGTGTGTGGCTGGCTGGGAGGTGTGTGACTCTGTGCATATCAATGTGTACTTGTATCAGTGATTGTATAAGAGAGTAAGTATGTGTTAGTATATGTGTGAAAAGTATGGTGTTCTGTGTTTAACTGTATAGATGAGGAAATCGAAGTGTGATTGATTCTTCACAGGACTGACTAGGTGTATGAGTGCATATGATAGTGTTGTAATAATGAGTGACTGTATGTATGAGTGATTGTATGGGTGAATGAGTGAATGTCTGTGTAGACGTAGGAATCAGTGAGTGCGTATGTAGTAACTGGTATTGGTGTGTCATGATGTCATCAGTGATGTCATTTGAGATGTCATCAGTGATGTCATTTGAGATGTCATCAGTGATGTCATCAGTGATGTCATCAGTGATGTCACTGAAGTATGGTGTTCTGTGTTTAACTGTATAGATGAGGAAATGGAAGTGTGATTGATTCTTTACAGGACTGACTAGGTGTGTGAGTAACTCCATGGATGAGTGGCAGTGTGTGAGTGTCTGCATAGGTGTATGAGTGCATATCATAGTGTTGTAATAATGAGTGACTGTATGTATGAGTGATTGTATGGGTGAATGAGTGAATGTGTGTGTAGACGTAGGAATCAGTGAGTGCGTATGTAGTAACTGGTATTGGTGTGTCATGATGTCATCAGTGATGTCATTTGAGATGTCATCAGTGATGTCATCAGTGATGTCATTTGAGATGTCATCAGTGATGTCATCAGTGATGTCACTGACCATGTCATGAATGATGTAATATGTGACATCATCAGCAGTGGATTGCGGGTGCGCGATATATAGTTAGTGCAACTAACTATATATGGAATTTCATTGGTTTTATGTCAATAAAATGTCCAGCTAACTATATATGGTCTCTACCTTATGGTTTTTTCAGTGAATTTTCATGGTTTTGTAAATGCAAATTCCTAACTATATATGGTCTATAACCTATGGTTTTTTCAGTGAATTTCATTGGTTTTTTAAAAGCTAATATCTATAGCTGTAAAATATATTCTTTATTACGTGACGTATCACGTAGCCACGTGAGACGCCTCATGGCGCGTCGCATAACCGTGACGTATCGGCTCTGCAGCGCAAACAAAACCCGTAACGTAAGCGTGCCGGAGCACGCTTACAGATATATATATATTTTTTAACCTTAATTAGACAAAATCCACACGTGCACATATCTTGAGGCCTTGCAAAGGCACATCAAACAAACAGTCCCTACAATTTTGCCAAGTTTGCTGGAAATCTATTCCCTTAATTTTTTTTTTACTGTTTCTCTTGGTTTTCCCCTTGTTACGCTTACCGGGACGCTACCCGGTACGCGAACCGGACGCTCCAAAAACACAAGATGGCGGACTCCCGTTACGCTGCCGGTTAGCTGCCCGGTTCGCGTACCGGGAAGCGCCTCTACCGCGAAAAATCGCGGGGGACTTTAATATCCCCCTCATCAATCCTAGGGGGTCAGGAGGGGTTTACCTTGCCCCCTTTCCTTCATCTCCCCCTTCTTTTTTCACCACATCTTGTCTCTCGAACCTACCGAGAGACAAGATGGCGGCCGCTCCGGACTGTTTACAATGTTGACAGCTACGCTGCCGGTTAGCTGCCCGGTGAGCTGCCCGGTGAGCTGCCCGGTTCGCGTACCGGGACGCGCCTCTACGGCGTAAAATCGCAAAAACATTTTTTTTTTATTTTTTGCCCCGCGTGGCACTTTAATATCCCCCTCATCAATCCTAGGGGGTCAGGAGTGGTCTACCTTGCCCCCTTTACTTCATTTCCCCCTTCGTTTTTCACCACATCTTGTCTCTCGATCGTACCGAGAGACAAGATGGCGGCCGCTCCGGACTGTTTAGAATGTTGACAGACAACGGAGAGCCAATCAGCTTCGCTTCGCGAAGTTCCGTTACGCGTCAGGTACGCGAACCGGGGCGCTAACCGGACCGCTGTCACAGATATATATATTTTTTTAAACGTTCATTTCTCAAAATCCACTGGAGCACATATATTGAGACATAGCAAAGGCACGTCGGGAAAACCATATCTACAATTTTGCCAAGTTTCATGTAAATCTATTCAGCCGTTCGAGCTAAAAGTGAGTCCAACCGCCCTATGGAAAAATGAATGGGAAAAACGCGTTTTGGGACCCCCCTTTTTTCTCGGCCCCCCTTGACGAACCCCCCCAAATTTTCAGGGGCTGCTCAGAAACAAAATGTGCCATTTTCCTGAAAATTTCAGCCAATTCCGTCCACAAACGCCAAAGTTATTATACATTGAATTTTCAGAAATCCCATAGAGAAAAAATCCTAACTATATATACCCACTGGCTATCGCCAGTAGGTAATATACATATATAAACATATATAATCTGCATATCTATATAAATATAAATGCATGCATACATATACATATATGCATACATATGCATGTTATTTACATGAAAGTTTTAAAAACACTAATAAAAGCAAAGCTAAAAAGCCACCTCATTACAAACAGAATGGCTTTAACTTAAACGAGGGCGAGATCTATTGCATTTTCAATGCTTGTTTACTTTGGTTCTACCAAGAAGGCATTCAGATGTGTCACACATTTGCCATAAATTCTGAATGTTAGCACTCTAGTTGCTCATTAGATCACTGTAGTAAAGCTAGTGCTCACCAGGGAAGTCTGCTGCTAATCATGGTTTGCAGCCATTTTCCCGCATTTTTTATCCCGCAGACTTTCAGTCCGCATACCATTATCCCGCAAGGTCATTGACCTCGCATACCATTATCCCGCATTGTTTCAAAACGCATGTGCATTTATCGCGCATGCCTTTACAAAGAATTACGTTTTAAAGGCATGTATGGTAAATGCATTTGCGTTGTGAAAACCACGATGACGAGAGAGGTAAGTGGGTTTGTGTTAATTTTTTCGTGGGTTAGTGATTGTGTAGTGTAGTGTAGTGTTGTGTAGTGTAGTGTTGTGTTAGTGTAGTGTAGAGTTGTGGTGGTTGTTTAGTGTAGGGTCATGCTGGGGGTAGTGTTTTAGGGTTTAGGGTTGTGTTGTAGTGTTTGCGTAGTGTAGGGTCATGCTGGGGCTAGTGTTTTAGGGTTTAGGGTAGTGTTGTAGTGTTTGCGTAGTGTAGGGTCATGCTGGGGGTAGTGTTTTAGGGTTTAGGGTTGTGCTGTAGTGTTTGCGTAGTGTAGGGTCATGCTGGGGCTAGTGTTTTAGGGTTTAGGGTAGTGTTGTAGTGTTTGCGTAGTGTAGGGTCATGCTGGGCGTAGTGTTTTAGGGTTTAGGATAGTGTTGTAGTGTTTGCGTAGTGTAGGGTCATGCTGGGGGTAGTGTTTTAGGGTTTTGGGTAATGTTGTAGTGTTTGCGTAGTGTAGGGTCATGCTGGGGTGTAGTATTTTAGGGTTTAGGGTAGTGTTGTAGTGTTTGCGTAGTGTAGGGTCATGCTGGGGGTAGTGTTTTAGGGTTTTGGGTAGTGTTGTAGTGTTTGCGTAGTGTAGGGTCATGCTGGGGTGTAGTGTTTTAGGGTTTTGGGTAGTGTTGTAGTGTTTGCGTAGTGTAGGGTCATGCTGGGGTGTAGTGTTTTAGGGTTTTGGGTAGTGTTGTAGTGTTTGTGTAGTGTAGGGTCATGCTGGGGGTAGTGTTTTAGGGTTTTGGGTAGTGTTGTAGTGTTTGCGTAGTGTAGGGTTATGCTGGGGGTAGTGTTTTAGGGTTTTGGGTAGTGTTGTAGTGTTTGCGTAGTGTAGGGTCATGCTGGGGGGTAGTGTTTTAGGGTTTTGGGTAGTGTTGTAGTGTTTGCGTAGTGTAGGGTCATGCTGGGGGTAGTGTTTTAGGGTTTACGGTAGTGTTGTAGTGTTTGCGTAGTGTAGGGTCATGCTGGGGGTAGTGTTTTAGGGTTTTGGGTAGTGTTGTAGTGTTTGCGTAGTGTAGGGTCATGCTGGGGGTAGTGTTTTAGGGTTTAGGGTAGTGTTGTAGTGTTTGCGTAGTGTAGGGTCATGCTGGGGGTAGTGTTTTAGGGTTTAGGGTAGTGTTGTAGTGTTTGCGTAGCGTAGGGTCATGCTGGGGGTAGTGTTTTAGGGTTTAGGGTAGTGTTGTAGTGTTTGCGTAGTGTAGGGTCATGCTGGGGTGTAGTGTTTTAGCGTTTGGGGTAGTGTTGTAGTGTTTGCGTAGCGTAGGGTCATGCTGGGGGTAGTGTTTTAGGGTTTACGGTAGTGTTGTAGTGTTTGCGTAGTGTAGGGTCATGCTGGGGGTAGTGTTTTAGGGTTTAGGGTTGTGTTGTAGTGTTTGCGTAGTGTAGGGTCATGCTGGGGGTAGTGTTTTAGGGTTTAGGGTTGTGTTGTAGTGTTTGTGTAGTGTAGGGTCATGCTGGGGGTAGGGTTTTAGGGTTTAGGGTAGTGTTGTAGTGTTTGCGTAGTGTAGGGTCATGCTGGGGTGTAGTGTTTTAGGGTTTTGGGTAGTGTTGTAGTGTTTGCGTAGTGTAGGGTCATGCTGGGGGTAGTGTTTTAGGGTTTAGGGTAGTGTTGTAGTGTTTGTGTAGTGTAGGGTCATGCTGGGGGTAGTGTTTTAGGGTTTAGGGTAGTGTTGTACTGTTTGTGTAGTGTAGGGTCATGCTGGGGGTAGTGTTGTAGTGTTTGCGTAGCGTAGGGTCATGCTGGGGGTAGTGTTTTAGGGTTTAGGGTAGTGTTGTAGTGTTTGCGTAGTGTAGGGTCATGCTGGGGTGTAGTGTTTTAGGGTTTTGGGTAGTGTTGTAGTGTTTGCGTAGCGTAGGGTCATGCTGGGGGTAGTGTTTTAGGGTTTAGGGTTGTGTTGTAGTGTTTGCGTAGTGTAGGGTCATGCTGGGGGTAGTGTTTTAGGGTTTAGGGTTGTGTTGTAGTGTTTGCGTAGTGTAGGGTCATGCTGGGGGTAGTGTTTTAGGGTTTAGGGTTGTGTTGTAGTGTTTGTGTAGTGTAGGGCCATGCTGGGGGTAGGGTTTTAGGGTTTAGGGTAGTGTTGTAGTGTTTGCGTAGTGTAGGGTCATGCTGGGGTGTAGTGTTTTAGGGTTTTTGGTAGTGTTGTAGTGTTTGCGTAGTGTAGGGTCATGCTGGGGGTAGTGTTTTAGGGATTAGGGTAGTGTTGTTGTGTTTGTGTAGTGTAGGGTCATGCTGGGGGTAGTGTTTTAGGGTTTAGGGTAGTGTTGTAGTGTTTGCGTAGTGTAGGGTCATGCTGGGGGTAGTGTTTTAGGGTTTAGGGTTGTGTTGTAGTGTTTGCGTAGTGTAGGGTCATGCTGGGGGTAGTGTTTTAGGGTTTAGGGTTGTGTTGTAGTGTTTGTGTAGTGTAGGGCCATGCTGGGGGTAGGGTTTTAGGGTTTAGGGTAGTGTTGTAGTGTTTGCGTAGTGTAGGGTCATGCTGGGGTGTAGTGTTTTAGGGTTTTTGGTAGTGTTGTAGTGTTTGCGTAGTGTAGGGTCATGCTGGGGGTAGTGTTTTAGGGATTAGGGTAGTGTTGTTGTGTTTGTGTAGTGTAGGGTCATGCTGGGGGTAGTGTTTTAGGGTTTAGGGTAGTGTTGTACTGTTTGTGTAGTGTAGGGTCATGCTGGGGGTAGTGTTTTAGGGTTTAGGGTAGTTTAGTTGTTTAGTGTATGCTAAAGGCATATTCGTTCTAAAAGTTTTCGTTATTTTAATTTGCGGCCTAATAGTACATGCAGGATTTCGTCATATATTCGCTAATCATACTTTCTATGGCAAAATGAACCCCCTCATTTTGTTCCTTTTTAAATTAAATGTTATGGAAATTAACATGGGAAAAACGCGTTTTGGGACCCCCCTTTTTTCTCGGCCCCCCCTTGATGAAACCCCCCCAAATTGTCAGGGGCTGCTCAGAAACAAAATGTTCCATTTTCCTGAAAATTACAGCCAAGTCCGTCCACAAACGCCAAAGTTATTAGACATAGAATTTTCAAAAATCCCATAGAGAAAAAATCCTAACTATATATACCTACTGGCGACCGCCAGTAGGTAATATCTATATATATATATATAGATATATATATATATATATATATATATATATATATATAGATATATATATATATATATATATATATATATATATATATATATATCTATATATTACCTACTGGCGATAGCCAGTAGGTATATATAGTTAGGATTTTTTTCCTATGGGATTTTTGAAAATTCTATGTCGAATAACTTTGGCGTTTAAGGACAGAATTGGCTGAAATTTTCAGGAAAATGGAACATTTTGTTTCTGAGCAGCCCCTGAAAATTTGGGGGGGTTTCGTCAAGGGGGGGCCGAGAAAAAAGGGGGGTCCCAAAACGTGTTTTTCCCATGCAATTTTCCATAGGGCGGTTGGCCTCACTTTTAGCCTGAACGGCTGAATGGATTTGCACCAAACTTGGCAAAATTGTAGGGACTGGTAGCCCGATGTGCCTTTGCTATGTCTCAAGATATAGGCTCCAGTGGTTTTTACAAAAATTAACTTTGAAAAATATATATTGGGCTACATTGGGCTATATATATGTTGGAGCCCAAATGTAGCCCAATGTAGCCCAATGTAGCCCAAAGATGGCCACCAGAGACAAAAAAAACAAATGTAGCCCAAATATCACCCAGATGTAGCCCAAGTATAGCCCAATGACAGAATGTCCCAGAGTGTTCTAAAGAACAACTAGAGCGCTAACAGTCCTACTTATTACAAAGGTATGGCACACCTGAAGCCATCTTGATTGGAATAAAGTGGTAACTCTTAAAACATTTAATTTAAAAAGGAACAAAATGAGGGGGTATATTTTGCCATATGAATTATGATTAGTGCTGCAGAAAGAAAAATTAGGGCACATTTTGAGTGACTTCTCAAACCCTCTTCAATTTCATTAAAAAATTCTGAAATACAGTCTCCCAAGATGGCCACCAGAGACAAAAGAGCCTAAATGTAGCCCAAATATCACCCAAATGTAGCCCAAGTATAGCCCAATGACAGAATGTCCCAGAGTGTTCTAAAGAACAACTAGAGCGCTAACAGTCTTACTTATGACAAAAGTATGGCACACCAGAAGCCATCTTGATTGGAATGAAGTGGTAAGTCTGAAAACACTCAATTTAAAAAGGAACAACATGAGGGGGTTAATTTTGCCATAGAAAGTATGATTAGTGCTTCAGAAAGAAAAATTAGGGATCATTTTGAGTGACTTCTCAAATCCTTTTCTATTTCATTAAAAAAATTCTGACATGCAGACTGAAACATGCGTCCCTGGTGAGCAGTGGCTTTACTACAGTGATCTAATGTGCAACTAGAGTGCTAACATTCAGAATTTATGGCAAATGTGTGACACATATGAATGCCTTCTTGATGGAACCAAAGTAAACAAGCATTGAAAATGCAATAGATCTCGCCCTCGTTTAAGTTAAAGCCATTCTGTTTGTAATGAGGTGGCTTTTTAGCTTTGCTTTTATTAGTGTTTTTTCAACTTTCATGTAAATAACATGCATCTGTATGCATATAGGTATATGTATGCATGCATTTATGTTTGTATTTATATAGATATACAGATGATATATGTTTATATATGTATATATGTATGTATATATATATATTCACTGAAAAAACCATAGGCTATAGACCATATATACTTAGGAATTAGCATTTACAAAACCTTGAGAATTCACTGAAAAAACCATAGGTTATAGACCATATATAGTTAGGAATTAGCATTTACAAAACCTTGAAAATTCACTGAAAAAACCATAGGTTATAGAACATATATAGTTAGGAATTCGCATTTACAAAACCTTATTTTACTCACACAAAACCATTGAAATTCCATATATAGTTAGTTGCACTAACTATATATCGCGCACCCGCAATCCACTGCTGATGATGTCACATATTACATCATTCATGACATGGTCAGTGACATCACTGATGACATCACTGATGACATCTCAAATGACATCACTGATGACATCACTGATGACAACATCCAGTGACTGTATGTTTCTGTAAAGTTAAAATATGTGTTACATGTTGAAGAATGAGTGGATGTATAAGTGTCTGGATGAAGGATTTAGTAGGTACATGACTGACTGTATGAGTGAGTGATTAAATGTGTCTCACTGAGTGCATGGGTTAGTGACTAAACTGTCTTAATTTGTGCAGCATTATGTCTGTTGTTCTGTAAACTGTTGCATGTGTTGATAAGTAGCTATATGAGTAACTATATGGGTTATTGATTGGTTGCCCAAGTATTTGTATGGGAGACTGAGTGTGTGTGTGGGTGGCTGGGAGGTGTATGACTCTGTGCATAGATGTGTGAGCAGTTGATTCACTAGATGTATGGTTTCAAAAGTGCATGTGGAAACAGCTGTATGGGCGGTTGACTGTGTGCATGAGTGTATTGGTGAGTGAATGGATATCTCAGTGCTACATGTCAAAGTAAGTACATATGTAAAACACAGTACATGTGAGAGTTGACATATATAAATAACTGTGCATAAGAGCCAGTGAATGTGTGAGTGGCTGTATGGATCATTGTGAACTTGTATCAGGGATTTTATAAGACAGTAAATATGTGTTAGTATATGTTTGAATAAGTAAAGTTTTTATAACTGTATAGTTGATGAAATGGAGGTGTGATTGATTCTTTGCATGACTGACTAGGTGTGTGAGTAACTCCATGGATGAGTGACAGTCTGTGAGTGTCTGTTTACACTGATTGTATCTAAGGTTATATTAGAGTCTGAAGAGGTTCATCGTATTATCACATGAATGATATCATCAGTGATGTGATCAGTAATGTCAAATGAGATGTCATCAGTGATGTCATCAGTGATGTCATTTGAGATGTCATCAGTGATGTCATTTGAGATGTCATCAGTGATGTCATCAGTGATGTCACTGACCATGTCATGAATGATGTAATATGTGACATCATCAGCAGTGGATTGCGGGTGCGCGATATATAGTTAGTGCAACTAACTATATATGGAATTTCAATGGTTTTGTGTGAGTAAAATAAGGTTTTGTAAATGCGAATTCCTAACTATATATGTTCTATAACCTATGGTTTTTTCAGTGAATATATATATATAGATATATATATATATATATATATTCAATGAAAAAACCATTGGTTTTAGGCCATATATAGTTATGGATTTGCATTTAGAAAACCTTATTTTACTCGCATAAAACCATTGAAATTCCATATATAGTTATAAGCGCTAACTATATATCGCGCACCCGCAATCCACTGCTGATGATGTCACATATTACATCATTCATGACATGGTTAGTGACATCACTGATGACATCACTGATGACATCTCAAATGACATCACTGATGACATCACTGATTACAACATCCAGTGACTGTATGTTTCTGTAAAGTTAAAATATGTCTTACATATTGAAGAATGAGTGGATGTATAAGTGTCTGGATGAAGGATTTACTAGGTGCATGACTGACTGATTAAGTGAGTGATTAAATGTGTCTCACTGAGTGCATGGGTTAGTGACTAAACTGTTTTAATTTGTGCATCATTATATCTGTTGTTCTACAAACTGCTGCATATGTTGTTCAGTAGCTATATGAGTAACTGTATGGGTTATTGATTGGTTGTCCAAGTATTTGTATGGGAAACTGAGTGTGTGTGTATGGGTGGCTGGAAGGTGTGTGACTCTGTACATAGATGTGTGAGTAGTTGATTCACTATATGTATAGATTCACAACTGCATGTGGAAACAGCTGTATGGGCGGTTGACTGTGCATGAGTGTATTAGTGAGTGAATGGATATCTCAGTGCTACATGTCAAATTAAGTACATATGTAAAACACAGTACATGTGAGAGTTGACATCTATAAATAACTGTGCATAAGAGCTAGTGAATGTGTGAGTGGCTCTATGGATCATTGTGAACTTGTATCAGGGATTGTATAAGAGAGTAAAGTAAATATGTGTTAGTATATGTTTGAATAAGTAAGGTGTGTATAACTGTATAGATCAGAAAATGGAGGTGTGATTGATTTTTGGCATAACTGACTAGGTGTGTGAGTAACTCCATGGATGAGTGACTGTCTGTTTACACTGATTGTATCTAAGGTTATATTAGAGTCTGAAGAGGTTCATGGTATTATCACATGAATGATATCATCAGTGATGTGATCAGTCATGTCAAATGAGATGTTATCAGTGATGTCATCAGTGATGTCATTTGAGATGTCATCAGTGATGTCATCAGTGATGTCACTAACCATGTCATGAATGATGTAATATGTGACATCATCAGCAGTGGATTGCGGGTGCGCGATATATAGTTAGCGCTTATAACTATATATGGAATTTCAATGGTTTTATGCGAGTAAAATAAGGTTTTCTAAATGCAAATCCCTAACTATATATGGCCTAAAACCAATGGTTTTTTCATTGAATTTTCAAGGTTTTGTAAATGCAAATTCCTAACTATATATGGAGTATAACCTATGGTTTTTTCTGTGAATTTCAATGGTTTTTTAAAAGCAAGTATCAAAAGCTGTCAAATGTCAAGTACGTGATAGGTAAAAACGTTTTCGTGTTTATGCACGCTGATCTGCTTTGAACGCTGCCCCCCCCCCCACTCCCCTCTTTTCTCTTAGTAGTACTCTCTCTTTGCAGATAGTGAACGGTAGTTAACTCAGACCTTTACCCCTGTTGTAATCCGTCGTACCTGCTTGTCTCTCCATTTGATTGATTATTATCCAAGCATTTACTATTTTACAATTGGTTCTCTTTGGATCATTCTCTATTTACAAACAAGCACAAAGTCGCAATACTCTGTTTAGTCTTTGCAGATAGTGAAAAATCGTGTAAAAAAATAAAAGTAATCGAGCAAAATCAGTAGACCACTAATTCGATCTCTTTTTGACCTCGGTAAAATACAAACATTAGGAATAACCCTTCATGAGAAATACGAAAATAGTGAAATGAACTGAGCTCCACACCATGAGGGCTGCAAAACAGCTCGACTCCGCCACCCACACCGCCCAAAATAACGGCAAACCCTATGCAAATATTATAAATATACACAACACACCACCAAAGAAACAGAGTAAAACATTTTATTAAATAACTATTTACATAACTATTTTATACTTTTTATTGCCCGATCCGGCTAGCTCAATCGATCGAGCATGAAACTCATGCACTGATAACAAGCGTTGAGAGTTTGTAGAATGATGGCTTCAGATTTTCCACATACGGTATAGTGGCGCGAACTGGCAGGGGGCGTTTGGATTCTACCCCTTCTCCAAATAAGATTTTCATACGTGAATGTTCGTTCATGCTTTTTGTCCCTGAGTTGCTTCCATGTCACTGCCTTACATAAATGGCATAAGTCCTGGTTGTTGAGTGCCATACTTCAGAGTTCTAAGCAGCTCTTGTAACACTGTTTAAACCTTATTTGCACCTGCTGCAGCTTCACTATTCAAAGTAAGTGGGGTCCATTTGTGAACCTGACTGTATTGGAAAACAATGTGATACGGTGCCTCCCTGAACCGCTTGATGGAGGCCCCCGAGGGGCGGTGAGATGGCGCGGACTGAGAGGGGGCGCTTGGCTCCTGCCCCCTCCCCAAGTCGTGTTGCCCTGGTGAGGCCTGAGATCGCCCCCGGCATAGGCGGCCGGCTCCCGGGGTCCAGCGGAATTTTTTCCCTTTTGAAGAATCTTTCATTCTGGACCTTGTCCCACAATCCGTTTCACCTGAAGACACGCTGTCGTAGGGCGCCCCTTTACCGTTTTAGTTGCCATTCCGCCCGCTTTTGGTACTCTGTGCCTCTTCCGCCATTCAGCTGTTTACCGCTCGCTCTTGCGACTACAACGTCTCGCTCACCATGTAGTTGAGTTGCTCCCGCTCTTAAGATTTTACCGAACTTTTTGGACTGCTGAAAGCGGTTGTATTCCGACCGCTGGTTGGTGGAGACATTTTGACTATATTCTGCACCTGCATTGTCGCGTAATGCGTCATATGACGCGACGCGTTAGCGCACCCGGAAGTGCTCCGGTGCGCAAGGCGCAGCTTCCCGGAAACGATCCAGAGCGCGCCGCGCAGCGCGTAACGTAAGCATAACAGGTCATGTGACTTGTTAATAAAACTTTTCATTGGTTCATTTTACTTTTCTTTTCCTAATTATGTAAGACTAGGTCATGTGACCTAAAAATAACACTTTTCATTGGATTAAAACATTTTTTTTCCCCAAACGATGAAAGCCCCACCTTGTTTCTGGATGTTTCAGACTGAAGCTGGCGTCACCATGAGAGCACCACCATCTCGTAGCTCCGTCGTGGCCATTCCGCAAGCAATCATGGCAGCCGCTCCCCACCGGAAGCCTGCGGGAGTCGAGGGCCCCCAAGACTTTTGTACAATCTTCAAGGCTGAGGGGACGCTTTCGAGAATGGAACCCAAGCCCTGGCAGACAAGCGTCCGAGTTCCAAGGTGTCCCAGGGCCATTTTACTGGACCAGGCCCAAATCCGAAGAGCCGGCCGCCATTTTAAGAGTCCTGTGGCAGCCGCCTATCGCTGCACCGCAAGAGTGGGAGCAACTCAACTACATGGTGAGCGAGACGCTGTAGCCGTAAGAGCGGGCGCTAAACAGCTGAATGGCGGAAAAGGCACAGTGTAGCAAAAGCGGGCGGAATGGCGACTGAAACGATAAAGGGGCGCCCCACTACAGCAGACAAGCCTCCGCCATGTGCTTCAAAACTGCATATGTATCTCGTGATATCAAGGTTGGGCAACCAGTACAGAACAAGCAGTTACGAGTCCCATTTACACCGAAGCCATTTTGGGCGCGGCCGGGCAGGTCCAGGATCTACTGAAACATAAAAAATGAGGCTGACGTCTCTGAAGCAGTTGACGAACAGCAGGACATAGTAAATAAACATGAACTCTCTAAAACTGTTAACTCACTGCAGAACAAAACAAGTGAACCTGAAACCTCTGGAATAATTGTCGCTAAAAAAGAACAACACACAAAACTCTGTAGAGCCTGAAGAAAAAAAAACAGAAGGGCACTGTAGTTTCAGACACACTTAACACTAATGACTAAACAAAGATATCGTCTGTTTATAAAGCAGTTATCATCTTGACAGAATTGACAAAGAAGTGTACAGACACCAATGCATCAGCATTCTCGGAGATAACATCTTAAGGAACAAAGAAAGACCTGTTCACTCTTGACACCCCAGGTGCTGTGTATATTGCACTATAGTGCTGCATCGAGAAAACGGGCAACCCTATTGATGTGGATTTTTCATTATTGATTATTGTAAAGAAATGGCGACTTCCCCCTTTAGCAGATTAGCTAAATGTTTGCGTAATTTAGGCATAACAGTTATATTATTGTTGTTGTTGTTGTTATCGTTATAGTTCTGGTTAATTTAAAAAAATGGTTAAATATATTTACAGTTTTTGTTGCGTTCGTTATATTTAAATGTTAATAAAATTTTAAAATGTAACTGTCTTGGAGTACTATATTTTTTTTAAAAATCGGGTGAATGGGGCCTTGAATCGGGTTATTGTCATGTGGGGCTTTGCAAGTGTACTGCTACAAGATCGGACATTTCAAACTCAAATGCACGTTCTTTTTCTTACCTTTCCGAAGCATGGAGCGCAATAGCAGGCAGAGAAAGGGTGATGCACGTGTTGAACACTGCCTGGCCTGCAAATTGCTGGCAGTGCCCCCCCGCCCGCTCCTGAAAGAGGGCACACACACACCGCCGCCCCGAGTACTTCACAAATCTTTAAAAGACCATGCGCTTGTTCAATGGGAAGTGGATAACATGGCTAAGAGCATTTGCTGGATAATGCATGAATATCGCTGACTTTTCAACGATATTCATGCATTGCGGCCGTTTTTTATCGCATTTGCGATAAACCTTGCTAATAGCAAGGTTTATGTGCGATAAAATTCGCCGAAGTGCGGCGATAATTTTTGTCTCTAAACAAGTTAGAGACAAAAATGACCGCTAGTTTTTGGTAATATGCCCCCGGGTTTTTCCTTGCAGGAAACGGGAAGCGAAAGACTACCACTGAAATAAGTAGTCTCACGCCTGAATCGGGAGGGTTGGCATGTCTGGATACTCTACAGCTGGGGCCATAAACTACATCCGCAGGGCTAGGTGATAGCCTAGGTCCGGCCTGGACAATCGGACACAGAGGAAGAGGAGTGTCAGAGGGTGCGGTAGTGAATAGGGTGAAAGGGAGGTGTCGAGCGGGCACAGGGTGTGATTCTCAGAGAAGAGCAGCGCAGATGGGGGAAGTATATGTCCCATGCATGAGAGAGAAAACGGGGGTGACCATTGCGTGGGGGAGATGCGTGCGAGGGTGGGGAGCCATGCTGAGAATCGGCGGCGTGCAGAGAGTGGCCCTGGTCAAGGCATCTAAAATGGCTGCCGTGCACGACAAAATTGTGGCATTGGACAAAAACGCAAGATGGCGCAGACAATGTTTATCAATAAGGATTCATTTATAACAAAATATTTACTCGCAGTGACAAAATGGTGTTCAACACTTCCTGATTTCCATCGAATCGAACGATAACAAACGTCACGCACAGAGCAGTTTTTAGCCATGTTATCCAATGGAAGGTGGATAACATGGCTAAGAGCATTTGCTGGATAATGCATGAATATCGCTGACTTTTCAACGATATTCAGCGGGGCTAGGTGATAGCCTAGGTCCGGCCTGGACAATCGGACACAGAGGAAGAGGAGTGTCAGAGGGTGCGGTAGTGAATAGGGTGAAAGGGAGATGTCGAGCGGGCACAGGGTGTGATTCTCAGAGAAGAGCAGCGCAGATGGGGGAAGTATATGTCCCATGCATGAGAGAGAGAGCGGGGGTGACCATTGCGTGGGGGAGATGCGTACGAGGGTGGGGAGCCATGCTGAGAATCGGCGGCGTGCAGAGAGTGGCCCTGGTCAAGGCATCTAAAATGGCTGCCGTGCACGACAAAATTGTGGCATTGGACAAAAACGCAAGATGGCGCAGACAATGTTTATCAATAAGGATTCATTTATAACAAAATATTTACTCGCAGTGACAAAATGGTGTTCAACACTTCCTGATTTCCATCGAATCGAACGTTAACAAACGTCACGCACAGAGCAGTTTTTAGCCATGTTATCCAATGGAAGGTGGATAACATGGCTAAGAGCATTTGCTGGATAATGCATGAATATCGCTGACTTTTCAACTATATTCATGCATTGTGGCCGATGTGCGGCGATAATTTTTGTCTCAAAACAATTAAAACGAAGCACAAAATGCCTTGCCCCCTTTCATTAAATTCCCCTTTCGTTTTTCACCTCTTCTTCTCTCTCGATCCTACCGAGAGACAAGATGGCGGCCGCTCCGGACTGTTTAGAATGTTGACAGACACCGGAGAGCCAATCAGCTTTCTGCACGCAAAGTTCCGAAACGCGAAAAGTAAGCGGACCGGATCGCTGCCCGGAGCGCTGTTACAGATATATATCTTGATTTAAACGTTAATTTCTCAAAATCCACTGAAGCACATATATTGAGACCTAGCAAAGGCACATCGGGCTAACAGTCCCTACAATTTTGCCAAGTTTCGTGCAAATCCATTCAGCCGTTCGAGCTAAAAGTGAGTCCAACCGCCCTATGGAAAACTCAATGCAAAAAACGCGTTTTGGGACCCCCCTTTTTTCTCAGCCCCCCCTTAACGAAACCCCACCAAATTTTCAGGGGCTGCTCAGAAACAAAATGTGCCATTTTCCTGAAAATTTCAGCCGATTCCGTCCACAAACGCCAAAGTTATTAGACATAGAATTTTCAGAAATCCCATAGGGAATTAATCCTAACTATATATACCTACTGGCGATAGCCAGTAGGTAATATATATATATATATATATATATATATATATATATATATATATATATATATATATATATATATATATATTCACTGAAAAAACCATAGGTTATAGACCATATATAGTTAGGAATTCGCATTTACAAAACCTTGAAAATTCACTGAAAAAACCATAGGTTAGAGACCATATATAGTTAGCTGGACATTTTATTGACATAAAACCAATGAAATTCCATATATAGTTAGTTGCACTAACTATATATCGCGCACCCGCAATCCACTGCTGATGATGTCACATATTACATCATTCATGACATGGTCAGTGACATCACTGATGACATCACTGATGACATCTCAAATGACATCACTGATGACATCACTGATGACATCTCAAATGACATCACTGATGACATCATCTAGTGTCTGTGTGTTTTTGTAAAGTTTAAATATGTTTTACATATTGAAGAATGAGTGGATGTATGGAAGACTGAGTGTGTGTGTGGCTGGCTGGGAGGTGTGTGACTCTGTGCATATCAATGTGTACTTGTATCAGTGATTGTATAAGAGAGTAAGTATGTGTTAGTATATGTGTGAAAAGTATGGTGTTCTGTGTTTAACTGTATAGATGAGGAAATCGAAGTGTGATTGATTCTTCACAGGACTGACTAGGTGTATGAGTGCATATGATAGTGTTGTAATAATGAGTAACTGTATGTATGAGTGATTGTATGGGTGAATGAGTGAATGTGTGTGTAGACGTAGGAATCAGTGAGTGCGTATGTAGTAACTGGTATTGGTGTGTCATGATGTCATCAGTGATGTCATTTGAGATGTCATCAGTGATGTCATTTGAGATGTCATCAGTGATGTCATCAGTGATGTCACTGAAGTATGGTGTTCTGTGTTTAACTGTATAGATGAGGAAATGGAAGTGTGATTGATTCTTTACAGGACTGACTAGGTGTGTGAGTAACTCCATGGATGAGTGGCAGTGTGTGAGAGTCTGCATAGGTGTATGAGTGCATATGATAGTGTTGTAATAATGAGTGACTGTATGTATGAGTGATTGTATGGGTGAATGAGTGAATGTGTGTGTAGACGTAGGAATCAGTGAGTGCGTATGTAGTAACTGGTATTGGTGTGTCATGATGTCATCAGTGATGTCATTTGAGATGTCATCAGTGATGTCATCAGTGATGTCACTGACCATGTCATGAATTATGTAATATGTGACATCATCAGCAGTGGATTGCGGGTGCGCGATATATAGTTAGTGCAACTAACTATATATGGAATTTCATTGGTTTTATGTCAATAAAATGTCCAGCTAACTATATATGGTCTCTAACCTATGGTTTTTTCAGTGAATTTTCAAGGTTTTGTAAATGCAAATTCCTAACTATATATGGTCTATAACCTATGGTTTTTTCAGTGAATTTCATTGGTTTTTTAAAAGCTAATATCTATAGCTGTAAAATATATTCTTTATTACGTGACGTATCACGTAGCCACGTGAGACGCCTCATGACGCGTCGCATAACCGTGACGTATCGGCTCTGCAGCGCAAACAAAACCCGTAACGTAAGCGTGCCGGAGCACGCTTACAGATATATATATTTTTTTAACCTTAATTAGACAAAATCCACACGTGCACATATCTTGAGGCCTTGCAAAGGCACATCAAACAAACAGTCCCTACAATTTTGCCAAGTTTGCTGGAAATCTATTCCCTTACATTTTTTTTTTACTGTTTCTCTTGGTTTTCCCCTTGTTACGCTTACCGGGACGCTACCCGGTACGCGAACCGGACGCTCCAAAAACACAAGATGGCGGACTCCCGTTACGCTGCCGGTTAGCTGCCCGGTTCGCGTACCGGGAAGCGCCTCTACCGCGAAAAATCACGGGGGACTTTAATATCCCCCTCATCAATCCTAGGGGGTCAGGAGGGGTTTACCTTGCCCCCTTTCCTTCATTTCCCCCTTCTTTTTTCACCACATCTTGTCTCTCGAACCTACCGAGAGACAAGATGGCGGCCGCTCCGGACTGTTTACAATGTTGACAGCTACGCTGCCAGTTAGCTGCCCGGTTAGCTGCCCGGTGAGCTGCCCGGTTCACGTACCGGGACGCGCCTCTACGGCGTAAAATCGCAACAAAATTTTTTTTTTTTTTTTTGCCCCGCGGGGCACTTTAATATCCCCCTCATCAATCCTAGGGGGTCAGGAGTGGTCTACCTTGCCCCCTTTCCTTCATTTCCCCCTTCGTTTTTCACCACATCTTGTCTCTCGATCGTACCGAGAGACAAGATGGCGGCCGCTCCGGACTGTTTAGAATGTTGACAGACACCGGAGAGCCAATCAGCTTCGCTTCGCGAAGTTCCGTTACGCGTCAGGTACGCGAACCGGGGCGCTAACCGGAGCGCTGTCACAGATATATATATTTTTTTAAACGTTAATTTCTCAAAATCCACTGGAGCACATATATTGAGACATAGCAAAGGCACGTTGGGCAAACCATATCTACAATTTTGCCAAGTTTCATGTAAATCTATTCAGCCGTTCGAGCTAAAAGTGAGTCCAACCGCCCTATGGAAAAATGAATGGGAAAAACGTGTTTTGGGACCCCCCTTTTTTCTCGGCCCCCCCTTGGCGAAACCCCCCCAAATTTCAGGGGCTGCTCAGAAACAAAATGTGCCATTTTCCTGAAAATTTCAGCCAATTCCGTCCACAAACGCCAAAGTTATTAGACATAGAATTTTCAGAAACCCCATAGAGAAAAAATCCTAACTATATATACCCACTGGCTATCGCCAGTAGGTAATATACATATATAAACATATATAATCTGCATATCTATATAAATATAAATGCATGCATACATATACATATATGCATACATATGCATGTTATTTACATGAAAGTTTTAAAAACACTAATAAAAGCAAAGCTAAAAAGCCACCTCATTACAAACAGAATGGCTTTAACTTAAACGAGGGCGGGATCTATTGCATTTTCAATGCTTGTTTACTTTGGTTCTATCAAGAAGGCATTCAGATGTGTCACACATTTGCCATAAATTCTGAATGTTAGCACTCTAGTTGCTCATTAGATCACTGTAGTAAAGCTAGTGCTCACCAGGGAAGTCTGCTGCTAATCATGGTTTGCAGCCATTTTCCCGCATTTTTTATCCCGCAGACATATATGCATACATATGCATGTTATTTACATGAAAGTTTTAAAAACACTAATAAAAGCAAAGCTAAAAAGCCACCTCATTACAAACAGAATGGCTTTAACTTACACGAGGGCGGGATCTATTGCATTTTCAATGCTTGTTTACTTTGGTTCTATCAAGAAGGCATTCAGATGTGTCACACATTTGCCATAAATTCTGAATGTTAGCACTCTAGTTGCTCATTAGATCACTGTAGTAAAGCTAGTGCTCACCAGGGAAGTCTGCTGCTAATCATGGTTTGCAGCCATTTTCCCGCATTTTTTATCCCGCAGACTTTCAGTCCGCATACCATTATCCCGCAAGGTCATTGACCTCGCATACCATTATCCCGCATTTTTTCAAAACGCATGT
The DNA here is from genome assembly GCF_964263255.1 of Lissotriton vulgaris. Classification (NCBI taxonomy): domain Eukaryota; kingdom Metazoa; phylum Chordata; class Amphibia; order Caudata; family Salamandridae; genus Lissotriton; species Lissotriton vulgaris. The sequence continues at coordinate 13,179 of NW_028255587.1, read as the reverse complement.
GCATTTATCGCGCATGCCTTTACAAAGAATTACGTTTTAAAGGCATGTATGGTAAATGCATTTGCGTTGTGAAAACCACGATGACGAGAGAGGTAAGTGGGTTTGTGTTAATTTTTTCGTGGGTTAGTGATTGTGTAGTGTAGTGTAGTGTTGTGTAGTGTTGTGTTAGTGTAGTGTAGAGTTGTGGTGGTTGTTTAGTGTAGGGTCATGCTGGGGGTAGTGTTTTAGGGTTTAGGGTTGTGTTGTAGTGTTTGCGTAGTGTAGGGTCATGCTGGGGGTAGTGTTTTAGGGTTTAGGGTAGTGTTGTAGTGTTTGCGTAGTGTAGGGTCATGCTGGGGGTAGTGTTTTAGGGTTTAGGGTTGTGTTGTAGTGTTTGCGTAGTGTAGGGTCATGCTGGGGCTAGTGTTTTAGGGTTTAGGGTAGTGTTGTAGTGTTTGCGTAGTGTAGGGTCATGCTGGGCGTAGTGTTTTAGGGTTTAGGATAGTGTTGTAGTGTTTGCGTAGTGTAGGGTCATGCTGGGGGTAGTGTTTTAGGGTTTTGGGTAGTGTTGTAGTGTTTGCGTAGTGTAGGGTCATGCTGGGGTGTAGTGTTTTAGGGTTTAGGGTAGTGTTGTAGTGTTTGCGTAGTGTAGGGTCATGCTGGGGTGTAGTGTTTTAGGGTTTAGGGTAGTGTTGTAGTGTTTGCGTAGTGTAGGGTCATGCTGGGGGTAGTGTTTTAGGGTTTTGGGTAGTGTTGTAGTGTTTGCGTAGTGTAGGGTCATGCTGGGGGTAGTGTTTTAGGGTTTTGGGTAGTGTTGTAGTGTTTGCGTAGTGTAGGGTCATGCTGGGGTGTAGTGTTTTAGGGTTTTGGGTAGTGTTGTAGTGTTTGCGTAGTGTAGGGTCATGCTGGGGGTAGTGTTTTAGGGTTTAGGGTAGTGTTGTAGTGTTTGCGTAGTGTAGGGTCATGCTGGGGGTAGTGTTTTAGGGTTTAGGGTAGTGTTGTAGTGTTTGCGTAGTGTAGGGTCATGCTGGGGGTAGTGTTTTAGGGTTTAGGGTAGTGTTGTAGTGTTTGCGTAGTGTAGGGTCATGCTGGGGTGTAGTGTTTTAGGGTTTTGGGTAGTGTTGTAGTGTTTGCGTAGTGTAGGGTCATGCTGGTGGTAGTGTTTTAGGGTTTAGGGTAGTGTTGTAGTGTTTGCGTAGTGTAAGGTCATGCTGGGGTGTAGTGTTTTAGGGTTTTGGGTAGTGTTGTAGTGTTTGCGTAGTGTAGGGTCATGCTGGGGGTAGTGTTTTAGGGTTTAGGGTAGTGTTGTAGTGTTTGCGTAGTGTAGGGTCATGCTGGGGGTAGTGTTTTAGGGTTTAGGGTTGTGTTGTAGTGTTTGCGTAGTGTAGGGTCATGCTGGGGGTAGTGTTTTAGGGTTTAGGGTTGTGTTGTAGTGTTTGTGTAGTGTAGGGTCATGCTGGGGGTAGTGTTTTAGGGTTTAGGGTAGTGTTGTAGTGTTTGCGTAGTGTAGGGTCATGCTGGGGTGTAGTGTTTTAGGGTTTTGGGTAGTGTTGTAGTGTTTGTGTAGTGTAGGGTCATGCTGGGGGTAGTGTTTTAGAGTTTAGGGTAGTGTTGTAGTGTTTGTGTAGTGTAGGGTCATGCTGGGGGTAGTGTTTTAGGGTTTAGGGTAGTGTTGTACTGTTTGTGTAGTGTAGGGTCATGCTGGGGGTAGTGTTTTAGGGTTTAGGGGAGTTTAGTTGTTTAGTGTATGCTAAAGGCATATTCGTTCTAAAAGTTTTCGTTATTTTAATTTGCGGCCTAATAGTACATGCAGGATTTTTTTTGCGGACTGATGGTATGCGGGATTTCGTCATATATTCGCTAATCATACTTTCTATGGCAAAATGAACCCCCTCATTTTTTTCCTTTTTAAATCAAATGTTTTAAGAGTTACCACTTTATTCCAATCAAGATGGCTTCAGGTGTGCCATACCTTTGTAATAAGTAGGACTGTTAGCACTCTAGTTGTTCTTTAGAACACTCTGGGACATTCTGTCATTGGGCTATAGTTGGGCTACATCTGGCTGATATTTGGGCTACATTTGTTTTTTTTGTCTCTGGTGGCCATCTTTGGGCTACATTGGGCTACATTGGGCTACATTGGGCTACATTTGGGCTCCAACATATATATAGCCCAATGTAGCCCAATATATATTTTTCAAAGTTAATTTTTGTAAAAACCACTGGATCCTATATCTTGAGACATAGCAAAGGCACATCGGGCTACCAGTCCCTACAATTTTGCCAAGTTTGGTGTAAATCCATTCAGCCGTTCAGGCTAAAAGTGAGGCCAACCGCCCTATGGAAATTTGCATGGGAAAAACACGTTTTGGGACCCCCCTTTTTTCTCGGCCTCCCCTTGACGAAACCCCCCCAAATTTTCAGGGGCTGCTCAGAAACAAAATGTTCCATTTTCCTGAAAATTTCAGCCAATTCTGTCCTCAAACGCCAAAGTTATTCGACATAGAATTTTCAAAAATCCCATAGGAAAAAAATCCTAACTATATATACCTACTGGCTATCGCCAGTAGGTAATATATATTACCTACTGGCTATCGCCAGTAGGTATATATTGTTAGGATTATTTCCCTATGGGATTTTTGAAAATTCTATGTCTAATAACTTTGGCGTTTGTGGACGGAATCGGCTGAAATTTTCAGGAAAATGCCACATTTTGTTTCTGAGCAGCCTTTAAAATTTGAGGGGGTTCGTCAAGGGGGGGCCGAGAAAAAAAGGGGGGTCCCAAAACGCGTTTTTCCCATGTTAATTTCCATAGGGCGTTTGGCCTCACTTTTAGCTCGAACGGCTGAATGGATTTGCACAAAACTTGGCAAAATTGTAGGGACTGTTAGCCCGATGTGCCTTTGCTTAGTCTCAATATATGTGCTCCAGTGGATTTTGAGAAATTAACGTTTTAAAAAATTTATATATCTGTGACAGCGTCCTGGATAGCGCACCAGTTCGCGTACTTTTCGCGTAACGGAGCTTTGCGAAGCGAAGCTGATTGGCTCTCCGGTGTCTGTTAACATTCTAAACAGTCCGTAGCGGCCGCCATTTTGTCTCTCGGTAGGATCGAGAGACAAGAGGAGGCCAAAACAAAGGGGGAAATTAGCATAAGGGGGCATAGTAGATCCTCGTTGACCCCCTAGGTTTTATGTGGAGGTTTTAAAAGGGCCCAGCAGGGTCAAATTTTATTATTTTTTTTTTTGCGCGATGAGCGCCTAGTACGCGAACCGGGCAGCGTACTATAAGGATAATAGAATGATACACTTTTCAAATACTGTATGTTAATTGTTTGTTGTTTTTGTTGTTTTTTTTTGTTTTCTTTATTTTTAAAGTTTTTTTTTTATTTTGATTGTTTTTCATAATTTATTAAACTTTCTAACATTTCAGTGTCTGAAATGTCATTATTTTCTTGAAATATTGTTTGCAATCTGTGAGGTTGTAAAATGTCCTCATTTTCAAGGAGGGCATCTACTGCTTGGACACATTTCAGCAGTTCTTTATCCAAGCTTTCATCCATAAATTCCATGTCAATTTGATCAATCAATTCTTGGCTGCTCTCTTGCAGGTCCATTTCAAAAGAAACTTGGTTTTCGCCTTCCATTTTGCCTGAAATTTGGATTAAAAAAATATATATTAGTAGAGATAGGGCACTGTTGGGATTAATTTTAGATAGGCAGTTTTTATCAGTGAATTTTTCTTTTGGCAGTGTATAGTATCAGAGTGGAAATAGGACTATAAAAAAGTGTATGTGATTTAACCAAGACAAGCCTAACTCCATTCATCACTATAACAGAGAAGTCTATCTAAATACATAACTACTACAGAGGGATAGTATATATCTATCAGAAAAAGTCTACCATTTTAAGTTATAGTGCACAATATACTTCAGTTTTAAAAATAACAACTTACCTTTAGAAACAAGTTGAGGTGTTTGGTAGCTATTCAAATGTGATGTACAACAAGAAGTAGCAGTCAAAATGGCTGTGTTTCCTTCGCTTCCTTTATATATATTCAGGTATATAACCAATCAAATGTCAGGTAATAAAAGTAGAAAATGAAAGTAACATTTTCATTGGTTGTCAATTCCAACACTTCAGATGTGTTTTGTGAAGTAATTTACCTCACGGTACTTAGAGAGGTCTACAGGCTAAATGGCTAAATGAAATTTCAATCAAATTTGTGAGAATGAAAGGGATTGTTATGTAGTATGAGCTAATCTATATTTGGTGAGAGTGTCTCTAGTCGTTTTTCTGTAAATTACTTTCCCACCTTTTTTTTGGACCGCTTCCCGGAAAGCGGTCCGGTCCGCGAACTAGGAGCGTAACGGGAGTCCACCATTTTGTGTTTCGGTCGAATTAAGGTATAAAATGGAGGGTAAATAATGTTCAGAATGGGTAGAAGGGGGCACGGTACAACTATTTTGACCCCCTAGGTTTTCTGAGGGTGGCTGAGGAGGACCATATGTGCGAAGAAAAAACTTTTTTTTTGAAATTTTGCGCGGTTAGCTTCCAGTTCGCGTACCGGATAGCGCTCTTTGAGCGTAGTTTGTTGAAAATTACAGAAAAAAGTTAGAAAAAAAATAATAATTGTGAGTGATTAGATTAAGGGTAGCTCTGAGAAGAGCTTTTGGGTTTATGGTACATGTAGGTACTTATAAGTAGGTACCAATGCACAGTCTTAAATTCAGAATGAAAATTCTGTTGCCCTCATCTGAGAATTGAACTCCATCTCCTCTGTAGATATCTTGCATGTAGTAACACAAGTTATTGTTGTACAAGGAGCCCATTCCATGGTCTCTCATGAAAGCTGAAACAGATTTGTTTACATGCTTCCTCGCTTTCTCAATTTGTGGACAAAATTGGTTGGACCACCTCCATTTCTGTCTTTGGCATATATTGGAATATACCAAGGCAGTTTGAGGAAAAAGTGCCATTAATTGCTCAAAGGTGTCCTTTAAAAGCATTTCCAGACCTACCCCAGTCAAAGTGCCCAAATCATTACCTCCACAGTGCACTATTAACAGGTCAGGTTTTGGCAAATGCATAAAGGTTTTCACCAATGGTATCAATTGGTGACATTTTAATCCTCTTTGGCCCAACCACTTAATTTCCACATCTTGTAAATTGAGGTTAGGTAAATTTCTGTTCTCAGCATACCTTTGAGCCCAGTGGATGTAACTATGTCCAACAATCCAGACCTTAAACATGGTGGGAGAAGGTTGTGCTGCAGTCAGATGAAGTGTGGTAATGAAAGGGCAGTTGAAACAGTAGGAGTTTGTAAAGAAAAAAAAACTGTGGATTTCCAATGCTAATGATTCATTAGCAGTGATTGGTGCATTTCCATTTCTGAAAACAGAAAGTTAGGGTGCATGGATGTGTTCTTTGAAAGATGTAATTTGAATGGTCAAGGAAGAAACATTTAATGAAAGATTGCACTGGATACGCAGGTGCACTGAGAGTTCAGAGTTCAATTGAAACATTGTTGTGTGAATTTGCAAACATGAGAGGTCTTTCAGGAGGTGGTTGCTATGGAAAAAAGGCAGAGAGGGCAGAGGGGGGAAGGGTTTTGATTTGAAAAAAGTGAGGGAAGAGTTATGATTGGCTAATATGAGAGATATGTGAAATGAATATCTGTATTTCTGTGCTTTCAATAGCTGCAGCCTCTGGAGTGCATCGTTTTTCTTCTGCTGAAGACAATTTGGTGTATTTCTGAGACTGTTTTCATAACTCAAAAAGTATTTGCTAAGGTGAGAAAAGATTTATTTAATTTAGATAGAGAATAGTATGATTTAAGGAGAAAATGATGAAGAAAGCTGTGTTTTTAAAATGTGGTTTTGTCTCTAGTGATATACAAATAGATTTTGTTTCTTTGAGAAATTGTAATTGCATATTCGGTGTAGCATTCTGGCATGCAGTAACACAAGTTATTGTTGTACATGGAGCCCATTCCATGGTCTCTTATGTAAGCTGAAACAGATATGTTGTTTTTAAAAACGATTTTTGAAATCAATTATATTTCTGGATATGTCCTGCTAGAGCTTCATAGGTTGTTTGGGGTCATATTTATAAGGCATTTGAGTGTCTTTGATGTTATTTTTTCCTTTTTAAATGGAAAGTGTTCCTCATGGGGCAACTGTCTTGTAAATACGCTCCCACTTGCGCTTGGCAAATTTAGATTTTGATTATGGGAGTTACATAGCCATGTTAATAATGTCCCAAAAATGGTGCTAGGGCATTCCAGAAAACGCTTTCATGTGTCTCAAGGACATTTTCAGTCATTTCCTCTTGAATGCAGGTATACAATTGATTTATATGCTGTGTTTAAAAACGATTATTTGAAAACATTTACATTTCTGGATATGTCCTGCTAGAGCTTCATAGGTTGTTTGGGGTCATATTTATAAGGCATTTGAGTGTCTTTGATGTTATGTTTTCCTTTTTAAATGGAAAGCGTTCCTCATGGGGCAAGTGTCTTGTAAATACGCTCCCACTTGCGCTTGGCAAATTTAGATTTTGATTATGGGAGTTACATAGCCATGTTAATAATGTCCCAAAAATGGTGCTAGGGCATTCCAGAAAACGCTTTCATGTGTCTCAAGGACATTTTCAGTCATTTCTTCTTGAATGCAGGTATACAATTGATTTATATGCTGTGTTTATAAACGATTATTTGAAAACAATTACATTTCTGGATATGTACTGCTAGTGCTTCATAGGTTCTTTTGGGTCATATTTATAAGGCATTTGAGTGTCTATTATGTTATTTTACCCTTTTTAAATGGAAAGCGTACCTCATGGGGCAAGTTTCTTGTAAATACGCTCCCACTTGCGGTTGGCAAATTTAGATTTTGATTATGGGAGTTACATAGGCATGTTAATAATGTCCCAAAAATGGTGTAAGGGCATAATCAAAATCTAAATTTGCCAACCGCAGGTGAGAGCGTATTTACAAGAAATTTGCACCATGAAGAACGTTTTCCATTTAAAAAGGGTAAAATAACATAATAGACACTCAAATGCCTTATACATATGACCCAAAACAACCTATGAAGCTCTAGCAGTACATATCCAGAAATGTAATTGATTTCAAATAATGACTTACTTCATTGGTAGGCCTTCACATGTATTTTCTCCTTTGTTTTCTTCAGTGAAAATCTTATCTGCAACCATGTGTTGGCCTCACCTCAAATAAACAAAACAGGTGATGGACCGAATGTGGATCAATGACACACATTCACCCCAGTCCAAAGATCTTGGCCTAAACAAACCTTTAGATAGGCCACATCTTATCGTCATCCTGAATTAATCATTTAAAATATTAGGGAGTGATTTATGATTGTTCTATGCCTGTTTTGTACCATTGAGTGTCATTTTTGTGATGCAGTGCTGGTGCAAAAGATTTGCTATGTTAAATGATAAGTAGGGCATTAAGTTTTTGATGACTGTTATTCATTTACTGTTTGGTAATAGTGGTTAACAACATTTTTTATTATATTTTTCCACAGATTCAACTGCAGATCTTTTTTTAATTTGAAAAATGGCAACGAAAAATCGTATTAGAAAGGCTAGAAAACGTCAAAGACAGCAGGATGATGTTTTATTGCAGCAGTCCTCTTCCCCAAATACTTTTCAAAACACCAAGAAAGCTCCGGGTAAGAGCACAAAATCATTCTTAAGAAATATTTTTAGTAAAAAAAGTATTTATCCCAAAAATGTTTCAGTTCAGAAAAAGAAAATCAATTTAAATGGAAAGGAAAGACCCATCAAAAATGTTACTGGTAGAGGAAGAGATAACTCTGTGCATGATAGTAGAAGGAAACAACAGTTTAGGGACATTCGAAATCGAATGTTCCGTAACAGGATAATAGTTAATTTATTGAACAATATAAAAAAAAGAAAGGCCAACAGAAAGCGGCATTTTATAAGAAGAAGAAAAATGTAGAGAAAATTATTGATCATGCTTTTGAAATTAAGCGAAAGTTGTTTATTTTGGTAATCAATAGAATTAGGAAACTAAGCAAGGTAATTTCTGATTTCAAATCAAATAGTAGATGGAAGAGAGTAGTAAATCGTACTAACTTTTGTGAAGTTTTTTCCGGAGAATGGATGCATAGTTCAAGTTGTGAGGCATTTTTTAATGAGGAGAGTTATTTTCAGGATAATGATTTGGTGTTTGCAGTTGACACCAGTGGTCGAGCTTATGAAGTGAAGGATGGTTGTCCAGTTGAAAAAGAACAACTTGTGACAACAGAGACAGAAGAGGCGCTAATTGATGAGGTTTTAGGAAGACGTCCTAAGGGTCCTGTGTACATTTGGAAGTGTAGTTCTATTTGCAGTGTGCGACAGGTTTCCATCAATTTGCTTTGTGATTTTATACAGACATTTAATAAGAAAAGTTTGAAGCAGAAAATAAAGTTGTTGCAAGATTTAGATCCTTGCAGAGTGAGACAAATGACAGGTTTGCGTGGTCATTCACTGGCTTGTCTTTCCAGGAGAGTATGCCAGAGTGTTTTTCATCATTTCAGGATGCTAGCAGTGCATCATAATAAAGTGAGAAAATTAGTGAGAATGCTGTATTATGCTAAGAGTCCAGCAATTATGCTTAAACAATTATGTGCTGCTCTTTTGCATGGTTCTGAAATAGATGTGAAGAATATTTGTGAAGAAATTGAGTTTTGTTACTTTGGTAGTAGAGATGAGAATGTTCAAATTGACCCAGAAGTAGAGGAATATGTTGAAGATAATATACAGGTTTCTAGTACAGATAATTTTCAGAAGGAAATTGCCACGTTTCAGATGAAATCAAGTGAGAGGCCTAATTTCACTTGTGTATGTTGTCGACGCACTTATTATAAGAATCAGACTAAGTTAGTGGATTTATATGCAAAAACTGAAAGGGAAAATAATAGTGAATGGAAGGATTTTGCCACATACTTGATGGTAGAAAATTGTTTTGATTTGGGAGTGGACCAACGTGTGTGTACTTATTGTTGTAATAAATTAAACCAAAACCAGATGCCTGCTAGGGCAGTTCATAATAATCTGGAATTGGTTGAGATTCCTTCAGAATTGAAGGATTTAAATACTTATGAATCTATTTTGATTCAAAGTATCCATCCCTTTCAGGCTATTGTAAGAATTGAGCCAAAGACAGGGAAGTTGCCTCCAACAGATTTACAGAGAGGATTAAAGGGAAGAGTTGTTTATTTGCCTCTAGATTTGAACAAAAACATTAACACAATTGGAGTAGAAAAAGTGGAAGAGGAACCTCTGGTTATCTTGGTTAATGGGGTTCCGACAAAGAATAAGAAAATATGACAAGATTTAGTGGATGTTAGGAAAGTGAAAAATGCAACTTTGTATTTGAAGAAAAATAATGAGTACTATAAGAATGTATATGTTGCAGAAGAGGAAGTAAGTGATGAAGAGGATAGCGTTTTGTGTGCTGGCCAAATTGAGAAAGTAGAGGCGTCTAATAGTGAAGAAATATATGAACATTATAGTGTTCATCCTTTGCATTCCAAGGAAGTCATGGGGAATGCTATTGAGTTGTTTCAAATGAAACAAGCCAAAGGGAGTCCCATTAGTGTTTGGGAGGAAAGTTTGGAAGCTCGGTGTTTCCCACAGCTATTTCCCACAGGTCAAGGAGGAAGATATGATGAGCGACCTCATCAAATTCCTGCGTCTGAATACCGGACTTTACGATTGTATGCAGAAGATCCTAGGTTTCGTCAATGCATTCCCTATTTGTTTCATCTCCTGTTTGAAAGCGATCTGTCTAGACTGTCATATGCAGTGAACCACATCTTAAAAAGTGGTATACAGATGCGAAACATCTCGGCAAGTGATTTTATGCATAAAGTCAATGTCCAAGACAGTATTTTGGATTCTCACTTAATTAATCTCATGGCGTGTCAGCGTGGTACTAATGAGTACTGGTACCGTCGTCATGGTGATTTAAAATGTATGCTGAGGAACTTAGGAACTCCGACATGGTTCCTCACTCTGAGCTGTGCCGAGTATGGCTGGGAAGACTTACTTGAATTTCTACGAGAGGCAAATGGAAATATTGAAAACATTGAATTCAAGACACCTGGAGAACTGTGTTCTTTAGATCCATTGAATGTATGCAGGTACTTCAATTCTAGATTTGAAGCTATAATGTCTTTCATCACAAATAAGAAGAATCCACCTCTTGGAGAGGTGTTGGATTTCTTCTGGAGAAAGGAGTACCAAGCAAGAGGTGCTCCTCATATACATATGTTGTTGTGGATCAAGGATGCACCTAAATTTGGAACAGATCCGGATGACTTAGTGATGAATTTCATAGAACAGTATTCTACGTGTGCTGTTCCAAACGCAACGGAGAAGAAAAGCCTAAGAGAACAAGTTCTACGTTTCCAAAGCCATCGTTGTGGAAAGTACTGTCGTCGTAAATTCAGAAACAAGGACAAGTTCTACACCAAATGTCGTTTCAACTTTCCACGACCGGTGATTTCTAAAGGAAGAGTGAACAGTTTGATGTCTTCGCTGCGACATAATGTGATGAGGAAATCACCCAAGAATACATACAATTTGAAAAGGAACGAAGAGTCCAAGTACATCAATGACTACAACCCAGTGATTTTGTCCATGTGGAATGCTAACATGGATATACAGTTAGTGGCTGACAACTGTATGGCTGTGGCTCGGTATGTGACATCTTACATCACCAAAAAAGAAAAGACAGAACTGAAGGATATGTGGGAGGACATTTCTCATGAAAAGAGCCTCAGCAAGAAGTTGTACAGTTTCAGTCTGAAGATGTTGTCGCATCGAGAAATCGGAGCTTACGAATGTTCTGATCGATTGTCTTCAGCAAGTCTCTATGCCAAATCCAGGAGTATCGTTTGGGCGAGTCTTGGTCTTGCTGCAACGCGAAATCGAGTTCTAAAACCTGTCCGGGAAATTGAGTATTTGGCAGAAAAGGAACCAAACAGTACCGACATTTTGAAGACCAACATGTTGGATACATATTATCCAAATCGAAGCAGTCACCTTGAGAATGTTTGCCTATATGAGGTTCTTCAAAATTATATATTCAAGAGGAACATCAAAGAAGATATCGAGAAAGGAGTGTATGCTGTAATTGGAAGTGAGGGATGCCTGGTCAAGCAAAGAAAATGCCAATTAGTAAACCATCGAAAATTGAGTGGTGAATCTCCAGAAAAAAAGGAGTTTTTCTATTTAGCACTTTTGCAACTTTTCAAGCCTTGGCGTGCAGAAGAGGAACTGCTTGGAGATTTCCTCTGTTATGAAGACTCTTTCACTGCTGCTAAGGAGACCATAGAATGTCCTGCTTTTCCCAAATATCAAGAAATGCTAACTTTGGAAATTGAGCAGGAAGCAATGATTGCAGCCGAGATTGCCAGAGACAGTTCTCAGGACAGTCAGAGTTCTGTTTCATTGAGTCAAGATCCACTTGGAGGACCTATTATCGAAAATGAAGCTGCCACTGCTATGAATGAAGTGGAAAGAGCCATGGCACATGCTCAGGAGGATTCAGTTAACTTAGAAGACTTGGAAAAACAACTCAACGTTGAGCAGAGGAAAATATATGATGAAGTTACCAAGCAAATTGAGCATGGATTAAGTCATGAGAAGAAAGAGTGCTCATGTACATCGTTGAAGCCTGTCCGACTATATGTGAGTGGAGAAGCGGGAACTGGAAAAAGTTTCCTCATTAAAGCAATTTCTTGTTATTTGCAGGAAAGGACTGAGTCATCGCTGTCTTGTGTTGTCACCGCTCCTACTGGACTGGCAGCACATAACATTAAAGGTATTACTTTGCATCGTCTACTGATGCTGCCAGTGGAGCATGACAACAAATTACAATACCACAAGTTATCTGGGGATGCTTGTTGTGAAGTTTCAAGAGTCTTGAGGAAAATGAAACTTCTTATCATTGATGAAGTAAGCATGGTTTCCAATGTCATGCTTGCCTTTGTGCATCTGAGAATGCAAGAAGTTCTTAAAACTGAGTATGATGTGTTATTTGGTGGCAAACACATCATTGTTTTCGGAGATCTTCTGCAGCTGACACCAGTAAAAGGTCAACCTGTGTTCAAAATACTCACGCATGAAGATACCAGGAAGTGCCTAGGGAGCATTGGCAACGTCAATCTATGGTTAAACTTCAATTATGCTGAACTGCATGAAAATATGCGTCAGGCGAAGGATGACGATTACAAGAAAATTCTGCAAGATATTAGAATTGGAAAAGTGACCGAGCATGGGAAAGAAGCTTTAAATGCACGATTACTTTCAAATTTATATCCCGAACAAGAGATTGTGCCTGAGAATATTTTTCAGAAAATTACTGAGAAGAAATCCGGAATATGTTTGATGCCAACTCTTGCAGAATGTGCCATCTTCAACAACAAAATGTTGAATTTAGAAAAGCAAGAGATTGTGAAACTTGAAGCTATCGACAAAATAGAGCATATGGGATCAACAATTATTTTGTCAGAGAATTTGAAATCAAAATTGGATTCATTAGAGAAGACTATATCTAAAACTGCGGGTTTTGAAAAGACTCTGAATGTGTGCTTAAATTGCCGAATTATTTTGAGAAGGAATTTACATGTTGAAAGAGGTCTGGTAAATGGATCAATGGGTAATGTGGTTGATTTTGAGAAATACAGAAATAGAGATGGAATAGAATTTTTAAAAATTAAATTTGATGGCATTGAGGAAGTACAGCTAATTGGTCGTTGTTCTGCTAGGTTTTTGCTTGTTAAAGACTTATATGTTTCGCCGTAAACAGTTTCCTGTTTGCTTGGCATATGCAGTGACAATCCATAAATCGCAAGGTTTAAGTGTAGACAGGGCATTGGTGAATATTGGCAGTTCTGTGTTCAAGGAGGGTATGGCATATGTGGCATTGTCACGAGTTAGAACTTTATCGGGATTGTACTTGATGTCACAAACATTTGTGCGGATCTAGATTGTGTTAAGGAATACAATAGGTTAAGAAGAGAGTATGCGCCACATTTGCCTCAATATCCTTTGTTTGAGAAACGTGTGGTAGGCCGGAAACGTAGAAATATCAGTAATAGTAGGGAGGTGGTAGCAAAAAGACCAAAAGTCAATGAAGCGAAAATTGTTAGCAGAAAGA